>NC_134469.1:21958068-22215341 GCF_964194025.1 Convolutriloba macropyga | reverse complement strand
ATACGCGTCTTTTGCAAGAAATTTGTATGATCTTATAAGTTGGACCAGGTTGGGGCGCAACCATTTATGTTTATTAATTGCTCTCAAACGAAGTTTGTAGCAATTATATTAGTCCCTGTCGGTCTTTTTTTAATGCGATTTTTCGCTTGACCAATTTTTTGTCTGACGCTTTTGACTTTTCGTCCTCAAAAACGGGATAAACAGGTAGCGCCCAGCGGGCATTAAGTGCTCTTAGAGCCTTTCAGGTCTCTTTCAGCTCAGACTGTTTTGGAGACTTATACTTATGGTGTGAAGGGCGGTTCTTAGAGGTTGAGACACCCCCCCCCCCTTGTTGACCCCCCACCCCCACCATTGCCTCCACCCCCCCCCCCCATCGCGCTGTTGCCCCCCCCCCCGACCCAGTGCTGCCCCCATCAGCCCCCGGTGCACCCCCCCCCCCCCCCCCCCGTGGCTAGCTACTGACCAAGCCAACCGCTCGCCGGTCGTTTGAGAGCAATTCGCCCGACGTTAGTCGGTTATGTTCTTCATTTTCTGTTTCTCCAATTCTAAAGTTGCGATTTCCGTTCAACGATAAAATAATACTGAAGAAAAATGATATTTTTCTCAGTAAATTGAAACTTGATAGTTTCTTCATAACATTTATGCTGAGAAAACGTCAAGATATATACGAATTTGTAATAATCTTCTTTTGCAGTTCAAGCTAGTTTATCACGCTTGTCTTTGCAATCCGATGTAACATTTCTATCCCTACAGATTCGATTGAGAAATAAAAACTTTCAAAAATCACGACTTTTTTCTTTTAACCGATTTTGTCTTCTCTGTTGCGAAGAAATAAAACAGTTTTATCATTGAAAAATCTAAAACAATTATTCAAAAGACTTTTTTTTTCATTTTTCTTGTTATTCCTGAGAAAAATTGATGACAGCTGAAATTTTAAACATTTTTTGATTTTTTTCTTATCTTTTCTTTTTTCCTCGACAATAACAAAGAATTATGAAAACATTCAACCATAAAAACTTTTAAATTAATTTTATTACTAGGCAAAATTGTGTTTGTCTTCCATCAAAAATGAAACTCAGGCTGCTAATGTCTTAAAGTATGGACGTGAGAATACTATCTCAATATTTGGAGAAATAGCAAGTCTATTAATTTGAACACAAAAATATTTAAATAAGGCGGGAAGATTAAATTAATTATAATTAATAGCAAAAAATATGAATTCTTTTAAGTATTTAAAACAGAAGAATCTGATTTTAACAATTTCAAAAAGTTTTTCTTCTCGAAGCTCGCAAATTGAACTTCCATGTTTTTTTTGCAATCAAAACGTTTCATATTTCCTTTTAAATTCAACGTTAATTATGCTGAATTTTTCAGTTCTTTTTATTATGTTTCTTTTATTTTTAGCTAGTAAGCTAGCAAAAGAAGTATATTTTCATGGTTATTGTTTCTAACTCTCCCATATTCGGTGAAAAATATTATAATTCTAAAATTTTTATTGATAATCTAATATTTGACTATCGAATTTTGACTATCGAATTTTGTGAGTTTACGAACAACAAAACATATTAATTGTAATCTCAATGAATGACAGTAGGGTTAACGCAACATTTTAGACCGTATCAATATAATATTTTAAAATTAGTCCATTCATTTTCAAGTTTTCAAGTTTTCTTTTGAAGAAAAGTTTTTTTTTATTTAATTTTGCAGAATAATGATTGAACGCAGCTGAATAACTCGTTTCTCGACATTTTTGAAAACGTCAATTCTTTAACTTTTCAGTTTTTAGTAACCATATTTTTTGCCATAACGATAATCAATACAAAATGTGATCCTCTACAATTGATTGGATACAAAAGAACGAAAGTAGCTCCTCCAATTGAGAAATACTAATTGATTGTAAGAAAATCGACACGAGATTTTAAGATAATAATCGTTAACTTTGATGAATTTTCTTAGATTTGATCAAAAACAATTCTCACTAATCACATTTTTTAAACTGCGCTTTTCCATTAATCGGTTATTTTCTGTTCAATTTCTGTTTAACGTGATAACGCGTAGCATATCTTTGTGAACAATTTTTACAAAGGTTTTCAAAAGAACACATTTATACACCCTGAGTTTAACAGCACAAATTATTGCTCAATTGAATTTGGAAGTACATAAAACATGAAACACAAAAAGTGAAATTTAATATTATGACATTTACAGTTATCGGCAACAGAAGAAAATTTTTAATATTTAAAATGGTTCACTAATCATTGCAATTGTTTTTGAAAAATTGCAAGACATTCTGGCAAAAAAGATATCCTTGAATTGATAGTTAGTTAATAAGGAACTCACCCATTTGACTCATTCAATACTATATTCAATTAAATAACCAAAAATGAGTATTGACGATAGAAAAATTTCCAAATTCTTTTTGTACTTAATTGAGTAAAAATTATTTGGCATTTTTGAAAAACTAGTACATTTTGTGAAAAGTAACACCAAATTTGAGTGCAAACTGTAGCAGTAGAAATACTGGATGTGCTCCTCCAACCAATCAGAGACTGAGAAGACACAATTCTTTTATATAAAGCGCATGCTTAACTAACTCTAGTCAGTCTATTAGAGTAACTACACAATGTGTATACCTCTGACTCTGGTGTTAACTTTTTTATACATCGTTATAATTGAAGTATACCTTCAGTGTTTTACTGAGTCGGTTAGTCTGAGAGATATAGGTAAGCCTACTTCGCGCGCAGAAATAATTAGCCCTAGCTCTTTATACTTTAAGGCTGTAAAAGGAGCCCATCTTGGGTCTGTCTTAAAACTCACATCGCCATTCTCTCGAAAGATAATCTGTTATGAAAATCGCAAAAATGGTGACGACCTGGTTTCGAAACTTCCTGCGGGTATCAATTTTGAAGATCAATGGGTACAACTTTGATTTTAATTAAATTTTTGTGGTGAAATGCGGCGTTGATTGCGGTGAGAAACAGAAATGTTAACCGCTAAACTCCCCGCATTTGTCTGTGAATATGTAAAATTTTTAGCGGTGAAAATTTTAGTCACTGCTCTTCACCGCAATTCTTGCTTCACTTCTGGGAAAACCTCGAGTCGGGACGCAAAAAACAAGTTTATGAAGACTGCTTTGCGTTTTCTTCTCATTTTTTTACAACTGTGTTTGTGAAAATAGATGAAAATAAAAAATAATATGCGCTAACTTTAGCTTCTCATTTTGCTGTAGAATCTGCTTAAGGGAACTGGAATTTCTGCTCATAATCTGCGCGTTGTACAGGTAAAGTTCTTCAAGCGCCTGGCAGTTGGCTATGGCCATTAGGACTTCCGGGTTTCCCATGAAATGGTTGAAATTGAGGCTGAGAATTGTTAGGGTCGCGGATATGCCTCCTCGTAGGAGGGAGTCAAAACCAGTTGAACAGCTGCGAGTCAACATGCAGTGATAAAGGTGAAGTTCTTTCAATCGGCTGAAAATAGCACATATATGTGATAACTGAAGGTTTAAATTCGTATTGATATCCCCCGGTTGAAGTTCATTTGATTTCAAATTGTCCATACTTGATTTCTTAGTACGATCCTTGTATGAAACCAAAGAAATCATATATGATGCTGGTATGACTACCAAAAACTCATACAAATCATACCCAGTTTGATTACTAAGAACCATATATGGCCTAGTACGGAATCAAAAAAGTTGTATGATCGTCGACCCGGGTACAAATAAGTGACTACACGTAAAAAAACAGTTTTAATTTTGTGCGACTCCATTCACAAAAAAGTTCGAGATTTTCGCCATTATACACCACCCTCCGCGAAGCTTAGAGGACTTATAACAACAACACCCCTCCCTTCCCGAAGGTATAATTGATTGGGGATGTGCCTTGATTGTATCCGGGACAGTAATGTGGCACGAACTAGATATTACTTTTCATGACTATCAAATTTAGTACAAGACGCGGTAGTCTTGCAGGATTTTGTTAAATAAATTAAACATTCTTCTTCTATTTATACTTGTAGGGTGCTATAATGGAGAAAGCTCCAAAAATTCTACTTGGTTTATGAAGAGTAACCTGGGTTGAGGTCGCGCTCGAAATCTCCTCTGATCAGAACGTCCCAGACAAGTGGGACCTCTGATCAGACAAGTTCCAGACCATTGTCCAGACGAGCTCCAGACCATTGTCCAGACTAAAGTGCGCTCGAAATATTGTCCCACACCATATTAGTGGATGATCTCTGCAGATATTCTACGAAAGTATTGCACAAACATACATGACAACACATAAAACAATAAGATATATCAATGAAAAAAAATTCTCAGCAATAAACGAGTCCGTATATCACCCAGGTTAGAGTGGCGAAAAGAGTATGTCCATACTAAAGATGAACGCACTGCATGGAATGCTAAATTCTGTGTTAGTGGATTCTTATAATAGAGAATTTAGTTTTTCGAATAACGAATTTTAATTATAGTCAGTTGTTTTATAGTCATTTATCATTTATAGTCATTTAGCGATTTATTATCCTTTGTTTTGTTTGGAGATAGAGTTTGAGCTTGGTTTTTTACCTAACGCTCTTCTCAAAATCTCCTATAGTTGTTTGTTTGTAACTCCGCCGTAGTTCAACTTTGTTCGTTGGTTCAACTGTAGATTTGTTCGTTAGTTCAACTGTAGATTTTTCCGACAGCATTTACCCTAAATATTTCAGCTCTCGAAACGTCCTCTGATCAGACAAAAGTGAGCTGGAAACGTCCTCTGATCAGACAAAAGTGCGGTCCAAACGTTCTCTGATCAGACAAAAGTGAGGTCGAAACGTCTCTCTGATCAGACAAAAGTGCGTTCGAAAACCTCCCCTGATTTTTTTCTGATCAGACTAGTGTGCGCTCGAAACTGCCTCTGATCAGACCGTCCCAGACCGAAGTGATCCCTGATCAGACAAGTTCCAGACCATTGTCCAGACGAAAGTGCGCTCAAAGCTTTTTTCAGACCATGTAATTGGAGCGCACCGGGAACATCTGTGCGCTCGAAACTCGTCTGATCAGGGGTAACTTCGGTCTGGCCACCTCGACCTGGAAAATACGAGGGTGAATTTTGATATAATGTTCACCCTAGCATTTCCAACCTTTACGATCTTTCATGCACTTTAGCAGTCGTTGTGGACTACAAAAAAAGAAGTCATTGGCCCAAGACCACTTTCATCAACGTTCTGGGGTTGCAGACCGGGACGGGGATGAGACTAGTGGTGCTACCTTAAAACAAGTCTGGACTAGAGCTTCGATGACATCTTTGGTTTTATCTGAATCTTTTTTGGGGATAAGTCCGCTTAGTTTGATTAGTGTCAATGTTTGGCCAATTAATTCAACCTCTTTTTTTAGGAAATTACTACAATTTGCCCTGCATGATTAAAAAACTCACCCTAAACATGAAATTGACTTGAGCAGTTCGTTCTCTTTATCACTGAAAATATTGTCAGACAAATTGAGATAGGTGATGTTGATGTTTGACAGGAATATTTCCTTAAGTTGAGAACAGTTCTCTCCGTCTAGTCCACAGTAGCTCAAATCCAAGTGTTTCAAACTCTTCAAATTCGCTACTAGGGTCAGAAACTGGGCTGGTTCTGAGAAATTGCTTCCTGAAACAATGAGAATATTTCAATGAGAACATTTCTCAGGTTGGGGTCACAGACCCGAATAAAGTCATTTTGTAGAGATTCAAGATAATCCAATCGGAGGATGCTCAATTGCAATCGAACAAAGTTTGGAGCAATTATTGTAAACATGCGTTTCTTTTATATGCGAAGTTTTTGTTAGACCTTTCTTGCGCTTTTTGTTCTCTTGAGCTGAAAGAAAATTACAGAGTATTTCAGTACTGAACCAGTGTAAATCCAGAGCTGATTATAGAAATTTTTACATTTGTATCTTCTATGATTATGATAGTCATCATAATTATAGAAGATACAAATGTATACAAGATGAATTCAAATTCTAAACAATTCTCAGTCTAATTTCAGAAATAAACTTTTTCTCCGATTTTATCCTGAACTTACTACGTCCATTACTCTGGAACTTTTTTATAACAAAATTATCAGCCTTTGCATTTTTATGCTAATATTATTGCCAGCCTACATACGTTTCTGTTTTTAACTTGTTACAGCGTTGATGTAGCATCGCTTGGCAGGCATTTTCACAACATTCGGCATCAAATCACAAACATATTCAGATCATATAAAATCCCATCACAAGCAGGCTCACATCGTTAGGAATCGCAAGACAGGCATACTCACGTCATTAGGAATCGCAAGACAGGCATACTCACATCATTAGGAATCGCAAGACAGGCATACTCACATCATTAGGAATCGCAAGACAGGCATACTCACGTCATTTGGCATCACACCACAACCTCCTGCATTACACAAGAGGCATATTTACGACATCAGCTGAAGATTTCTTTAGTTTTCAGCCTTTAAAAGGTGATAGCAACCCTTTTCTCTTGCTAATGATGTCTGTATCTACTGCTTTATGAGCAGAGTTCTTCTTTGGGGCCTCTTTATCTTCGTTTTTCGGTCCAACGTCTTAAGAGTGGTGGTCTGCTTATCTTAGCAAAATAAAGAAGATTTGTTTCGTTTGTTTCATCTCAGCTCATTCTGCGTTTGATAGAGAAGAGTCTTTACCTCTCGTGTGGAGGTCATTAGTTACACTACCTATGGTGCACTATATTGATTTGTGCGAGCAGGCGGCAGTGAAAACAAATGAACAGACAGCAAACAATTATGATTTTTGCTAATAGAATTGCATTGTTTGATACTACAAATTTTGTAACATAGTTCTTTGCTGATCGCATCCTGTATTTTATAAACGAATTCCGCTAAGAAAATATTTTTTAAATACAAAAAATCAAGCTTTGAAAAATTAGAAAGTTAGCAAGGATATCTTTCAGGCAAAAATTTCAGAGTTGCCGTTGGCATATAATTTAGAGCTTCAGAATGATTATTAAAAAAAATGGTTGTATAAGAGTTGAAAATCTAGAAAATTAGCAAGGATATCTTTCCGGCAAAAATTTTAGAGTTGCTGTTGGCATATTATTTAGAGCTTCAGAATGATTGTTAAAAAACTGGTTGTAAAAGAGTTGATATCCCCGGACCTGGGTCGCAGTGAATTTCATTGCTGTACAATTGACTTTCAATTTTAACCAGTACTGAACCAGACAAATAAAAGTATAAAATCTTTTGTCAGTCTGCCCAGACTACATTAAGAAACATCCCACTCTGTCCGTCTTCTTCGCAGCCTCACTTACATTCTTGGTCAACACTGCACAGAATGTTTCACATTTCTCTCATCATCAGACTGTGCATACAAAAACTGACAGACTGAACATAGCAGATTTTGAAAGTTTCGAATAACTCGATCACATGCATGAGTATTTTCAAATGGCGATACCCTCAATATTCTAGCTCCAACTATGCCATAAATTGGTGCATTTACATATTTGGGGTGGAGTCGGAGGCGGAGGTCGGAGGCGAAGGTAGGAAGCGGAGGTCGGAAGCGGAGGTCAGAGACGGAAGTCGGAGGTCGGAGGCTGAGGTCGGAGGCGGAGGTCGGATGCGGAGGTCGGAGGCGGAGGTCAATGGAGGCCTGTGGTGGTTTACTTTCTGTCATCCGACGGGCACTGATGGCACACCTTCAGTGTTCAAGCGCCAACTCTGGTCATTTTGAATCGCTCCAGAGATGTTTCTCTTGCTGAAGTTCTTCAGAGATGTGTTTCAGAAGTTTCAGAAACGTTGGATCGTGATGTGAACAATACACATTTACGTTCGAGAGAGAGGAAATAAGAGAACAATCCCAGTCACGTGATAAATGAAAGCACATGAACTACTTTGGACATTGGAACATTAAAACTACTTTTGTTTCCTTTGACGTATTAATAGAACACCAAAATTACCTAATTATCGAAACGCTGCCTGTTTTGCCACATTTGAGTACCACTTGAAATATTTGTTCAAGCAAATTTCGCGGCATAATTAAAGAAAGCAATTATTGAGAGCGAATTTAGCTGTGCAAAAGTAGCGTTTGCTTACATGCTCGATTGTTAGTCGTGTTAAGTCACACTAAGTGCTAATTCTACGCATAAAAACTGCATGATCTTCAGAAAAAGAACATTATACGACTCATTTTGTCAAGGACAAATGAAATGTCAACTCGCAATCTGCATTTTATCGGCCGAATAGATGCCAAAATTAAAAGATAATTCGTCTATATCATGCCATGATAAGAAATCTAGACATCATAAAATACATAAAGTACTTTTTATGATTAAGTAATGAATTATTATAGGGCTTAGATCCGGGTCATCTTTGCTCAATAAAAACGTGGAAATTATCAGCCCGTAATAGTTTTCGGCGAAACTGTTCAATGTTTGATTTGCTTGGTTTATTCTTCTGGCTTGCTCCTGATGTTTTCACTTGCGCTAGTCGCCTCACCGTACAAGTACGTATAAGATCATAAATCAATTTGAAAAGACAGCTACTTACAACGCTTATATCTACCTTCAGACAAATTGCTCTCAAGCGACAGCTAAGGGTTTGCTTTGGTTGTAGCTAGATAAATATGGAGAAAGGTATCGCCATATGGCAGCTCTAAAACTCTCGGTGATCCGAGAATTTGATAGTTCCTAAATAGATTTGTACATTGTTATCGGAATTTGACTCTTTTTGCTTCTAATTGCTTTAAGGATCTTTTCAACAATTGCCCCCCCCTTTTGCAAAAGGGGGGGCTATTCTTGAATAGAATTTAAGCGAGTGATTTCTTAACCAATCAGAGACGAGTAATAAGTATCCGTGTATGCTCATACTGTGTTAAACTGGATAGAATAAAATGCGCCATGCTTGGGCAATTAGCCGAATTGGAATACAAAGCGAAAAGAATTTCCAACTGGCGGGTCGGTGGTCGCGCTTCGCGCGCGTCGCGGCTTCGCCGCGATAACCGACCCGCGATTTCCGGATTGCATCCCATAGTGCGTGAGAGGCATGGCCGTGAACAGCGGTTCGCAATTGCGCTTAAACCGTTTTTCGGCTATCTAAACTGTAGGCCAACTAATATTGTGGTAAAGTATAGCACAGAGGGGGAGGCGATTCTCTACTAGGTACCAAAGGGGGGCAATTGTTGAAAAAATCCTGCTTTAATTGAAGACCTTTCTTCTGTTTTTGTCATTCTTATAAGCTGTCATGTGTTCAAGTGTGTTTTGTTTGTTTTCAGTATCGGCCGGCTCGCTTTCCTTTGTTTCAGATCCATTTTACTTTGGTTGAAACCTTTCTTAACACTGAGGGCCTCCGCTGATGAAGATGGAGATTTACAAGTTACCCTTTTCACTTATTCAGACTTCAGTGAAGCTTCTGCAGCAAATTTTCCCGGCTGCAACTGATGCCTCATTGATGACAAGCTCACGTATCTTCATCGGGGATAGTACAGAGAATGGCGAGGAGTGTTTAGAAGTGAAAGTGAACTTCAATTCATTGAATTCATTCATTCAATCAATTCATTAATAGTGAAATTGCAATTTATTAATTCCATTTAATTCACTTTAACTAGATATTTTTCAATTTTTCCACATTTTGTTCATTTTATATGCATAGTATTCTTTTTAACTAGATATTTTACACTGATGCCTTTTTACTTGAGACATTATAGCGCCCAGGTTTTGGTCCAGACCCAAATTGAGCTATGATCAGACCCAATCGAGCGCACACCCCTGTGTTCCCAGACCGAAATTACAGGGTCTGGAAAGCGGTTCGAGCGCACAATAGTCTGGACCATGGTCTGATTTCGGTCTGATCAGAGGTCAATTCGGTCTGGAAGGTCTGATTTCGAGTGCATTATGTTTTCAATTTTTTTTGTTTTTTTTATTGAGGGATGTTGGCTCTGCCAAGAGGCAACAATAAAGCAGCGTTCCGATCAGAGACTCATCTAAAATCCGATGACTGTGATCAGAAACAATGAGTCCAGCTGATAGCAAATGCCGGTCGCCTCAAGAGGAAATTTTGATTAACAGAAGACCACGAAGTTTCTTGTGTTAAGCTGTCTAAGTTGACCCACTGAGTCAGAAATATGAACTAAGGGGTATGGTAAATAATTTTTTTTCTCAACAGTTAGGTTTCGTTTTCATTAGCAATATTTTCAGAATTGGCTTTTCCTTAGATGATTTTAATACTGCAAACACCAGTTTTTATGAATTGAATAAATTATAGCAAAATTAAGAGATTTGTTCATAATTAAAATCTTTCTCAGATCAAACTATTTTGAGCGCACTTGAGTCTGATCATAGTCTGATTAAGGTCTGGGCAATGGTCTGAAATTGAGTCTGGACCATGGTCTGAAGATGTTCTGATCATAGTCTGTTTATAGTCTGGACAATGGTCTGAATTTGGGTCTGACCATAAGCGCACTATAGTCTGGACAGTGGTCTGGGTTCGGTCTGATCAGAGGACATTTTGGTCTGGAAAGTCTGATCAGAGATCATTTTGGTCTGGATGGTCTGATCTGAGGTAACATCGGTCTGGAAAGTCTGATCAGAGGTCATTTCAGTCTGCATAGTCTGATCATAGCTCAATGTGGGTCTGGACCAAAACCTGGGCGCATGTATACGCAGTTTTGAGTAACAAACTGTATTCATGAATATAGTTTGGAGCAATTTGAGGACTAGAGCGCGTTTTAATCGTCACATGAGAGAGAACTTACGTAAATAATAAGGGCGAGCAATTATAATTATGCTGCACAGATGCAAATCCGCCACCTTCTGTTCATGCCTAGATGAAAGTCAGCCGCATTTTATTCATGTTCCGCTAAATTTCAGCCGCCCTATAATTATGCCCCGATAAAATTCAGCCGCTCTTTATTGCTGCTCAGATAAAATTCATATAAACAAAATCATGCCCTAATGAGTCATCTTTTTAAACAGACTATAAATTCCCAAAAGTGACATGAACATAACAATCGTCAGGCAAAAATTCAGAATGAAAAATTTAATGTTACAGCGCTGGTTTAGTCGTAGACCAAGGTACGGGAATGCGGCGTGACAGCTTGTCCTAGGTAGAACATCATATACTAACCTTTCAATATTAAGTTGGTAAGATTGGTCGCTGAATGAAACAACGGCCTGAAATCTTCGTGAAGAACACAGTCTGCTATCTGCACTGTCGTCTGAACGGGTTCACTGCTGTGACTCTGTTCACATAATGACGTCACAGCTTCACTGATTTTGCGTGAGTCTTCCGAGTCTAATCTGAGTTGGTTGAGATAGAATGATTTCAATCGGCCGTCTTCTATTGGTAGATGAACCAATGGGTTTGCTTCAACAAATTTCACATTTTTTTAGTTTTACAAAGATTGGGATTTTTTTAAAATATAATTTAAAAAAATCCCAATTTTTCTTTAGATATTTCCTGGTTAAAATGAATATTTTCCTGGCACGTAAAATCAATACTATCTCTCGGGCTGAAGTGTTGCCGCTATTAAGTGCTAAAAATTCTGTAAAAATTACGAGCTCGACCTCATTTGTAACGTGGTTAAAAATTGTGGGCTGAATATTTATTAATTTTGAAAAGGATGGTTGAGGAATAAACCATCAAAAAATTGTCAAAATCCGCCCGGGTCGAGGTTTTTACCCAAAAATACCGGGGAAAAGAGTGTAAAGAGTGTAAAAATAAAAAAAAAATCCCCCCTATTTCTCCGCTTAATTAAGGGTGGAAGAGTGGAATTAAAAGAGTGGAACTTTAAAAAATAAGGGTGGAAGGAGTGTAAAAATAATTATTTTCACTGTTAAAAATTACACTTTATTTTTTTACACTCTTATTATTTCACTCTTGAAATTATTTTTACACTCTTCCACTCTTATTTTTTAAAATTCCACTCTTTCAATTAGGGTCAGCCTACGTTGTCGTACCTTTGATGTAGTTTCTGAGTCTGACCACTCGAATGTTAGTGAGAACAGGAGTGATCAAATGTACCCTGTGAAGGACAGATGGAACGTTTGTCTCCAAATATCTCATCTGTTTCAACACAGCAACCTCTTGGTCTTTCAGAGCTAAAAAGAATGTTAAGAATTGGAAAAATATTGTCGGCGGTTTTTTTTAAAAAAAAAAAGAGGATGACAGATCCCATTTTCTTGTCTTAAAATTTTTAAAGAACACCCCTCCCCTATTGTTTTTTAGTGTTAAATTTGGGGGATGCCAAACCTTGAAACGAAAAATCTAAAATTGCTTTCCAGAAGATTCTTTGCTATTTAAAAACAGTAATTTTGTTAACACAACGGTCTATAAATGTCTTTTTCGTTAAAAAACAAAAGATCTAAAACCGTCAATTTCTCAGAATAATTTAGAAACTATCATCAACGAATTGATATAATAAAAATTATTTGTTTTAAAAAAAGGAATCAATCTGTGCTATCAGATTAATTTTTTTCAAACACGGCAAAACTATCTGAATCAGCTCACATTACGATGCAGAGGTATACCCAAATCGTTACGGGCAGATATGCCCGATGCGTGTATCTCGTGTTCGTTTTTACTGTGTTAATACATTGAAAGTGGAACAATATTGCGGAAAATAGCTACTTCAGCAGAAACCGGCAAAATGGAAGGGAAAAACGTATCCCGTGTTTGCAAAAGTGTCTTAATTTTAGCCGCGAAAAACAAGTACAAACCTAATAACCTATTTTTCGCGGGAGTTGTATCACGCATCCGCTCCATTTATGTATCAATTTTTTGCACGCAATGTAGCTCGATTTCGCATATAATCCGCAATTAAGCCTAACTTTATTACTAATTATTTAATTAAGCCTAACTTATTACTATTAGTAGTACTTTATTACTAATTTATTACTACTTCTAGTACTTTATTACTACTTATTACTACGGCCAGTCCCACAATGATATACAAAGCCTTTGAGGTGCGAGGGATTTATCGGAAAAACATCAGTTTTTGTGGTTGCATGTATTTAAAGCACTATAAAGCTTTGAAAGCTTTAATTAAATCTTTATTAAAGTGCTTGTTGCATGCTCAAAATGCGCGCGAATAATAGATACCTAAATTGAGCGGAAACGTGCTCAAAGATTTGATACCTACTTTTCTCACCAAATGTTCTTTTATTTCGCAAAATTGGCGGAACCCCTTTTGCAAAAAGTAAGCTCATAATAAACCTAATCAATTATTATCAAACTAATAGCCTGTTGCAATTGTTCAAAAACATCAACCTGACGTATAATGATTTCAGCTCATTTTTTATCAAGAAGTATTGTATGCATATAATTGTTCTGCTATCTGCTACACGAATCAAGAGGATGAAAAGGGCTTTTGAAATAATTTTTTTTTCTTTCAAGTCATTTAGAAAGATTACAAATTTAAAAATTTTGAGTTCTCTTCAGTTCCAGTTTTCATTAAAAATTACCCATTTCCACCAACAAGTTTTTCTAATTTTAGCAAGCAATTTATCCAAACTTAGTATTAAATTTATAATTTGTTCGTTGCTGATGTCAAAGTTTCATGAAATTTAATAGTTTTTGTAGATAAGAAGTTTTTCCTATTTGGTTCAGTTGCCTCTGCAATTTTTTGCCAAAAAAAGTTGTTCGCATTTGTTAATCTTGTACTTTTTGAATAGCATTCCAGTGTCATAGGACTCTCGTTTTTATTTTCAAAGCAATAAAAAAATCACACAAGTCGTCCGGCAGACTTTCAAGTTTCTCCGATCCTCTAATTATCGCCGTCCTTATTGGATAAATAAAGGAACTATGCTTTGTCACAGAAAAATAAATTCCGATAGACAGTTTGAACTGTTTGATATGATGCAATAACAATTACAAATTAATTTTAACAACTGCACTTAATACCTTTGCCATTGCCATATTTGTTGTCCAAAAAAATTTTGTCAGACAGCAAATCTAACTACCTCATAAGCAGCTACATATCTGAATGACAGAGTCTAAAAAAACTTGTAAAATTACTAATGTTATAAATTAGAAGTGATAATATTGAGTAAGCATTTTTCTGTTTCGATTTTGTAAGAACATTGCTGAATACTTTTTAAACTGCCCTAGTCGGATCCGAATGGTATCTTGCAAGATCTTGCAAGAATCTTGTAAAATCTTGCAAGACGATACATCGTCTTGCAAGATTTTCTTCCAAAATCTTGCAAGATCTTGCAAGATAACCATCCGTCTTGCAAGAATCTGTTTAAACTGTTTTTTATCTTCAAACCTCAAATATTTGTTAAGAACATCTGTGTTTTAGACAATGGAGAACAGTTGTCTTTCACGGTTTAGAACAGATTCTAATTTCTACTTAATTAAATGCCTCTCCTTGTAACTCCATTTCGACTGAATCTTTGCAATCTGTTAATGTTGTTTTTAAATACAAAAGGATCGCCCCAATCGCAGGGAAATGAGTTAAATAGTGTTTTCACATTTATATGCTCCAAAGATACAAAGCAGGTCTCAGTTTTCTTTTTCCTTTTTTCGGTTTGATTATAAATCTTCGGAGAATTGCAAACCTCTAGACGTCTCTCAACATGCTGTAAATTTTCTCTAAGATCAAACGGCAAATGGCACGTTTCATTGGCTGAGAACCCTAATAGAAATTTTCAATTACGGTAAAAATTTAAGGAGTAAAAATGAAAACCACAATGCAAATACAGTGACCTGTTTGAAATATTTATTCAAACAATTTTTTTTCTTTTCACTCCAAACTGAAAAGTGAAACTCTCTAATCGACGTCAGTTTTAGATTGTTAAAAATTTGTACCTTAGCACGTGTCTGATTTGTAAGAAAACAAGGCGGCTCGTTAATGTGCGTTCGCACATGATGTTCCGACCCGAGCTCATCTACATTTTTGACTTAATTGTCAACCAAATGAAGAGATAACAAAAATAGATGTTTGAATTTAAAAAAGATTGCTACATTTTAAGTTAATTAAACACACTAAATTCTGCCTCGATGAAATAGCAATCATTGGTTTCATTCATGTGACATCAATAACTCATCACAATAAGTCGTATGGCAAAGAAAAATACATCAAAACCACGAAATTTTTGAGAAAACCCATAGTATCAAAGTCAAAAAATTCTACAGCTTTCCACGGAAGGCATTTAATACGCTAAATTTTGCCCAGATGATGTGACGACTAGGATGTTTGTCATTCAAAATTTATCAATAAGACATTAAAACAAGTCATCGACTATGAAAACAACAACAAAAACAGGCAAAATCCAAAAGTTCGGTAGAAAATTGAGAGAGGAAAGTGTCGGAGCTATTTAAACCATAAGCTTTTTTCTCTGAAAATTTTTTCAACGATCCATTGAACGTCTTCATTAAGCCAATGGGAGCTATCAATATTAGGATAATGTAATACGATTTCAAAAGGAACCCAAATTACTAAAAAAAATCCAAAAATTATAAAAATTATGAAAACTCGTACACCGAAGTAAAAAAAAACCAATAGTTAGAAGACAAAACCGCTAACTAGATAAATTGTTGCTGATGTAGAAAAAAAGCGGTTTTGTCATTACCGAGACTGACTTACAATCCACGAAAATAAGCTTAAGATTGATTTATGTTAAAAAAAATAAAAAAATATTTTTAAAGTCTTAACAGCTGTGGTACGGTTGTACCATATTAAGTTCATGTTTATTAATTTGTACTAAATCATTTTTTGTTTGCCCTTGTCAGGCTATAAGTCATAGTTCACCTAAAAGTAATTTACCGCCGACTAAAAAGTCAATATTTCAGATTGTTCACATCCCCCATTTTTGATTATTTATTCATTCTCTTGAGTCTTGTTTCTGAATTCAGTTGCATTCAATCTAGTCTGTTTTGCACTAATCTAGATCCTATTGGATTTGTGGAGGAATTCCAGACTCGCTAATTTTGTCTGCAATCGCAACACGATTGTTACTAAATTTAAAAGTGGTAATCCAATAACTCAGTTAAACTTGGATTCGAACCTCGAATCCATTCATCTAATTGTAAGTGGATTTGTGACACGAATTGTATCTCTACAGTCAGGGATATCACATGGTGCAGTCAGCAACTAAAGAACGTGCACTCTTGGGAATCGAGCCCTTTTGGGAAAAACCAACACTTGAACCTCCATTGCGATGGGATAGATGGCAGATCATGCTAAAATTGGCTATCATGGCTAAAGAAGGAATTTCAATTGACATTCTCCTTGACGACCCTCCGGACGAGGTCACCCTACCCCCAGAACCTATTTACGAGGATGATGTCGAAAATAGCACAGCTCAAAGTGAACGAGATCGACGTACCAGAAACGAACAGCTCAAAAATTCTTGGCTCAATAGATGTCAAAAAATAGAACTTGTTGGCATACTGTGTGGAGAAAAACCTTGGAAATATTGTGATAGCAAAGCAGTCTCTCTAACATACCTCAGCTTGGGAATGGAAGGGAGACGAATATTTGGTTCGCAAGAACCAATCATCCAGATCGATAGAGTGACAACAAATTTCTTTGGGAAAGCCTTGATAGGGTGTTCACTAAGCAAAGAAATATCACATTTGATCGATACCCATTTCTCACCCGAAAAAAAATGAAAGGAGAACCTGTGGAAAAATTCTACGGGTGTTTTCGAGAGTTGTCTCTAAACGGCGATCTAGGGAGTCACGAGGAGTCGATCATTCGGGATGTCTTCATTGCTAATATGCAAGATGGTGAGATCCAAAGGGAGCTACTCAAAGAAACACGGACGGCTACAAAAGCTCTTGAGGTTGCGATGAACGTTGAAATGGGAATACAAAACCAATTGAAAATTTCTGGAACTCCAACTCCCAACACCACAAATGAAATTTCAAGTCAATCGATAAATAATGTTCAAGGATGGTGGAATAGAACCCGAGCACCGACAAACCAGTTTGTCAAACCTACGATTTGCCCAACAAATTGTGGCTATGGCTGGACTCCTTCTCATAGACAAAATTGTCCTGCCCGTGGAAAATCTTGTAAAAATTGTGGAATCGCTAGCCACTTTGCAAAAGTTTGTCGCAAATCAAAACAATCTAGTAAACCAAAACCTAGAGTAAACTATGTAGATGACTCGGTTTCTGAGGCGGCTACAGTAGGCACTTCAACAACGGCGGCGGAACAAGTTAACAATATCAGCAAGCTTCTACAGCAGAAGAGCATTTACGTTGCCAACTACGACTCCGATTACGATGATTATAACGATAACTGTGTAGCTGCAATTTCCATCAAAACGGACACTCGTGAGGTAGAACCCGTAAATTTTTAGTCATTTGTGTTGTAAAAACAAGCACGAAAGCATTGGTGGATTCGGGAAGCGTCTGCACTATTGTAAACAAAAGTCTGGCGGACACAGTGGTGTCCGAATGCAAAGAAAGTTTTTGGGTACAGTCACCCTAAATACATGATCTGAAAACTTTTTCTAATGATATAATCAAGATTGTCGGTGTAATCAATACATCAAGAAAGTGTAATGACTGGATAGCCACGGGCGTTGATGTAACTGTCGTGGAAGACGGTCAACGACCCATCATTGGACGATATCTCTTTCCAAAGCTAGGCTTTTCTGTTATTCAATTGAAACAAGTTGCAAATATTGATCAAAATCAATGTCCAATCGAGAAGCAGATCTCTTTTGATTTTCCAGATCTCATCACCCGTGTCGGTAAATCTTTAAAACATTCAGTAAAGTCAACATTTCATAATGAATTTACACCTACACACCAAAAAGACGACGAGTTCCAATTAACTTACAACCACTAGTTAATATAGAACTTAAAAAACTACTTGACGAAAAACACATCATAAAATTAAACAGTTGCTCAGACAAAAATTTTATTTCACCTATAGTCATTACAGTTATAAGAGATAAAACAGTTAAATTAGCTTTAGATTCCAAAATCTTAAATAAATCTATTCATAAAAACAAATATCAAATGCCAAATATTGACAATTTGATTGACACAATTCAACAGAATTTGAATACATCCGCATCACAAGAAACAGCTTATTATTCAACATTGGATTTGAAGTACGCATACAGTCAACTTAAATTAGGTCCGGAAACGGCTCAACACTGTAACTTTAATATTATTAGCGGTGAGAGAACTGGAACATACCGTTTTATTACAGGTTTTTACGGTTTAACTGATATGCCAGCAGCTTTCCAAAAAGTGATGGATTATACTTTAGTCGGACTTCAAAATACCTATTGTTTTCTGGATGAAATTATAGTAGTTAGTCGTGGTTCTAAAGAAGACCACTTAAAACTTGTCTATAAATGTTTAAAGAAATTAGATGAGGATAATTTACGGATCAACTTACCTAAATGTCATTTTGCAAAAACTGAAATTGAATGGTTGGGACATAAGTTTAGTCAATCAAGAATAGCTCCATTTGAGTCAAGAACAGCGGCAATCGCTTCCCTATCAGCACCTAAAAACTTAAAACAATTTCAATCTTTCTTAGGTTCTGTTCATTATCTAGGAAAATTTATCCCTAATTTGTCTCAATTGTGCCATCCCCTTCGTCCATTATTGAAAAAGAACACAAAATTCATTTGGAACAATGAAAATGACACACACTTTCAAGCAATTAAAGATAAAGTAGCAAACGCCACAGAAAACACACATTATAATCCTCACTTGGAAACGCGGATCAAATGCGATGCTTCAAGAGCGGGTTTAGGAGCAGCATTAGAACAACGTTCGCCTACGGGCTGGCATACAGTTGCATTTGCATCTCGTTCCCTCCACTCTAATGAGGAACGCTTTAGCATTAATCAACTAGAATTGTTAGGTGTAGTGTGGTCTGTAGAATATTTTAAATATTATTTATTTGGCAAATCTTTCACAATTATCACGGATAATCGAGCATTACTTTCAATTATGAAAGAACATAGGTCGAATAAATCTTATAATAGTAGATTAACACGCTGGATCAATCGTCTTTTACCTTTTGATTTTAATATCAAACATATACCAGGTCAAAAATGGGGCTGGTAGACTATATTTCTCGCCAACCAAATCAAAAAGCAAAAGTTACAAAAAAATATGACGAGGAATTTGCGGTAGCAACAATTACCCGCATTCGCGACGATATTGCTGCAATTTATGTGAATACCACACCAACAACCTGTCAATCACAGCACTTTAACAGCGTCACTCACACACATTCCACTCGTGCCTCGCATCCTCGATCAACAAACTATTCCAAATTGCTTTCTGCCATTAATCGTAATACAACTCAGTTGCTTCTTGAAAGTTCTGCAAACGCAGCACAAATCCAGTCTCCTTCTACTAGTAGTACAACACCAATTCAAATCCAACCACATCTCAATTCTCAATCAAACACATCTCATATCCATTCAATTCACAATCACAAAAAGAGCAGCTCTGCATCTAACCCGCAAACTCCCCCTACACACAGCCGGGTCACGTTCCAGTCTACCCCTAATTCCGGAGTGAATACTACCAGATCATCTAATGAAGGCCAAACTTCCCCAAACTTGGATTTATCAAAGAAGAGGTCTTCGAGAACAACCTCACGCAACTCTTCACGAAGGGCTTCTTGGCGGTCCTCACCAGTAAGGATGCAGTCCTGAAGGAAGTACGTGACTGCATTCTTCAAAACGATCCTCAAAGGTGTAAGGAAGTGAATCCTTACCTGTTCTCCTACTGGAGAGACCTACATGTCCGCTCGGGCTGTGTTTGCGTGGACGAACGCGTAGCAACTCCGCACTCCATTCAGGACGCTGTTTTGGAAAGCCTCCACTTGAAGCATCCGGGAAGTTGGGGCATGATAACGCTCAGGCAATACGCGTTTTGGCCGTATATGCACCGAGAAATATTGAACAAAGCGGCTCAGTGCAAGCCTTGTACTGATATTGGTAAGAACCTTAAGCCTGTTATTCCGGCGTCTAAATGGAAACCTTTACTACCATGTACAGAGCCCAATGAAGAAATACAAATCGACTTTGGTGGTCCTATCACAAATGAAAAAGAGCAAGATATTTATTTCCTTGCATGTATTGATCGTTTTTCTAAATATCCCTCTGTAGAAGTAGTTGACAAAGCTAATGGACCAAATGTTCTTAAATTTTTAGACGATTACATTCAAATCCACGGTGTCCCCCGAAAAATTAGATTGGATCAAGCACGTTGTCTAATAGGTTATAAAGTTAAAAAATTTTGTAAATAACATAATATTAACATACGCACTGCTCCTGCAAACGATCATAGAGCTATAGGATTAGTGGAGCGTTTGATACAAACTATTAAAAGACGCTTAAGCTGCATGAAATTAGACAATAGACATAAAACATTCAGACTTAGAGAAGCAATAAAGTCAATTGTATATCAATTACGTATATGTAAACAAATGACAACAAAGGTAACACCTTTCCAAGCACATTTCGGAAGAAAGCCAAACACACCACTAAGTAATATAAGTACACTACCCAAATCATCTAATTTATCATATGAAAACATTCTTCACCACTATTTAGATGCCGATACCGTCCCTGTCGAAGATTACTTGGATGAAAATGGATGGGTGACGTGGGATCGAAGCGATATTTTGATCGAAGAGGCGATGCAGAAAGCACAGGTAGACGCGGGACGCCGCTATAATGGAGATCACAATAAATCTATCTCGCGTTTCATCATGCATCCCAAATTGAACAACCCTATCCCACGGACAGAGCAGTCACTGGACCTTAAACTGGCTCGAAAAGCAACAAAGCGTTCAAAACGGGATCTTCGCGGACTCTGAGAAACCCTGGCCCCGGGTAGTACAGTTGTCCGTACATCTGATACCACTACGGTTATTAAGGAACCAGGAGTACCAGAGGTCTGTTTCAGAAACAGTGATATTGCCAAATTCGGCACCCGTGCAGAACGAAATACAAACCTCTGGGAATACGCCAAACGACGACCTCTGCCATATGAGAAACCTACGGAGGAGAAGATTTCTCAACACACTAAAGAATTAAAGAAAAAATTCCGCGGAGAGATTAAAATCCGCCATCGTCCAACTCAATATGATGCAGCATCGGGAGTCTACTCAGGGAACATCAACATCTCTAAAGCAATGGCGTCTCGAAAACCTCGTAAGCCCCAAGTAGGAGGAAAGCGTTCTCGAAATACGTCTGCAACTTTGAACACCTCCAATGCCTCGTCTGTTGCTACCTCCTCAGTGACATCATCTGTTGCTTCTCCCTCAACCTCTCGCAATAAACGTACTCGCCGCGCTCCCGATTACTTCGGATTTGAGAGTTCCCTGTGCTCCATAAGTGATGATTCAGCCGCTCCTGTTCCTAAGAAACAAAAACCTGCGAATCCCGTTATAGAGACTATCATTCAGGAAGAAGCAGCACAGCCTCCTGTTCCCGATACACATTACGAGCTAGCTGAGAGTAGTGAGCCCTCCTGCACCTCCTCCAGTGGGAACATGGTCCCCTGAGAGCTACGAATATGAGGACTATGCACGGGAAATTAGTATGAGCGTCTTTGTCGCAGAAAACCAAATTTGAATTAAAACTTTTAGACTATCATTGTTAATTGTTAAATTATTCAAATTTCAATTCTGTAACTGGCCATTTTAATATGGATTCGTATCACTTTTCCATTCATTTCGTGTTTGTGTTCGCTAAAAAACTGTGTTCGTGTTAGATATACTTTAGTTAAAATTGATGTTGCTCATGTAACCATATTTTCTGTGTTATTAATTTTGCGGGATTTGCATCGCGATTGTTCATTAATTTATATTGCATGCATATATTTTACTGTAAATGTTGAAAGTTTACATTGATTTCGTTTCCTCCTGCATTTGAACCACTTTTCCACTATTCATTCGTCACTCCTCTGTTGTTGCTCACAATTCTTATTATTTATAACAACCAGTACATATGTTAATATTATCATTAATTTTACACTGTTACAGTTTAAAATTTTGCTCAGCCCAGCATATGTGGTACGGTTGTACCATATTAAGTTCATGTTTATTAATTTGTACTAAATCATTTTATGTTTGCTCTTGTCAGGCTATAAGTCATAGTTCACCTAAAAGTAATTTACCGCCGACTAAAAAATCAATATTTCAGATTGTTCACATCCCCCACTTTTGATTATTTATTCATTCTCTTGAATCTTGTTTCTGAAATCAGTTGCATTCAATCTAGTCTGTTTTGCACTAATCGAGATCCTATTGGATTTGAGGAGGAATTCCACTCTCACTAATTTTGTCTGCAATCGCAACACGATTGTAACTAAATTTAAAATTGGTAATCCAATAACTCAGTAAAACTTGGATTCGCACCTCGAATCCATTCATCTAATTGTAATTGGATTTGTGACACGAATTGTATCTCTACAGTCAGGGATATCACAACAGCCATTAAACTCAAAAGCTTTCATAGGAATTCAATGAATACGCTCAGCTATGCCACGATAAGATGTGAATACAAGGATGTTTATGATGCCTAGGTAATCAATAAGACATCACAATATGTCTTATTACAATGAAAAAAACTACAAATACAGGCAAAAACAAAAACTTCTTTAGAAAAATGGGAGAAGAAAGTGTTGAAGCCATTTAAACCATATTTTTTTCTCAGAAAGTATTATCTATGATCCTTTGGATGTCTTCACTAAAGGAAGAGGTAGCCATCAATATTGGGATGACGTGATAAGATTTCAAAATGAACCAATAAACCGAAATGTCCAAAAAACTTTTTAAAAAATTTGAAATCTTGTTGCATTGAAGACGTATAACCAATAGTTATTTGATAAAGCCCCCAATGAGATTAACTTATGTTGCAGTGGTATGAAGGAGTTCAATCCAATTTTTACTGAGACGAACTTACAGTTCACAAAAATAAGTTTATGGTATACTAATTTTAAAAAACTTTCGAAAATTTTTTTTCAAAGTCTTAACAGCCATTAACTGTCTACTCACAGCACTAGATAGGCACAAGATAGGTTCACTTAATGCTCATTAGCAAATCTTTTTAACCTTTAGTCAACAAGTTTATGCCAAAAGATTATAAAACTTTAGTAAAACCTCAAAAAAATAAATCAAAATTTCATTTGAAATTACGAAATTTGAGATACGAGTACAAAAAAAAACATGAGCGATCCCTTCGAAACAAATTTTTTGTTCATTGGGCTTCATTTGATCGTAAAAGAGGTTTGTCATTAACGGAACTTCGATATTAAAAGTGTCTAGTAGTCTCTAGGTGACTTGAAAAAACAAAAAAAAATGCAAAATTTTCTAATAAAAGAGCTCCCAAACCTAATTCGAATTTTTTTTTATATATTAAACTTCCCTCTAAGACTAGAACTAGTCTTTATTATCTCCTTTCGTCTATTAAAACCTAAAATTGATTTACTTTTTGGCGTGAAATCTAGTTTTGAATTACATTTTTCGTAGAAAAAACGTTAATTCGAACGAAAATTACGGTAAAAGTGAACAAAAGTGAACCAAATATCCAGTGTTCACATGAAACTTTAAACCTCGATAACTCCTCGAAAAAAAACGAAATTCAAAAAAATCTTTTTAATTTCGAATTCTACGCTGGACGAGCTTTTTAATGATACCACGCACATTTCTCTACGATAAATATATCGGTCGGCCAAAATTCACGGAACAAAAAAAAACCCATTTGAGTATATAGTTCCTCCCCCCCACAAGTGAAGTCGGAACAATTAAAAAAGAATAAACTTGATCATTATAAATTGAGTTTGAATCAATTAGTAATTTTTAACTTAATAGTGTTTTTGAACTGTACTTTACTCCCAAAAGTGAAATTATAGATGTAAAAAATACTGGAAAGAAATAAATATTCGATGCAGTTACAACCATCAGATTTCATCAATTTTTCCCCATTAGTTAATTTTGGTTTTGAGAGAGCATAATATTACAATAATATTTTTTAAGTAAGATTCAGCTGTGTTCGCCACTTTTGTCGCCAAAAACCTTTTTGAATCACTCATGCATTGTTTACCAAAGCAATCACATCGGTGCAAAGTACGCCCTATGAAAGGTCATATAATATCAGTATTAACTGCACAACTCTCTATAAGTTCTCGTAAACACTGCATCTGCATATGCTTGAAACCAAAAAAAACGATAAAATGATGCCATCGCTGATTTTCATGTTGTCTTTTGCTTCGTAGTTGGCGCTTTGTTATGTGAAACGAATTTTTAAAACATTTTCAATTAAAATAAAGCATTAATAAATGATGTGTTAAGAGCGTCAAATTGTCAAAAGCTGGAAAAAGATTTCGAAAAAAATTAACCATACTTTCAGTATCACTTCTCTAGGTATAGGTAACCTTATTTATGCCCTAAATCACTCGTTCATATGGTTGGTAGGTTTCTTCTTTTTACCTTAAGTCGAATTTTGGAAAGAGTCTCAGTCGATATTCTTTAGACTGCTGAGGTCGAATACAGGGCTTCTAAGAGAACGTTCCAGCGTTGATCACTGATGTTTTTATTGCCGGTTTTGGAATAAGATTTTGTGTGAATATTGAGATGCTGAATTGGAAATAAGTACTTAGTTACAGTCATCACTATCTAATATAGCGCATAATTGTATGTGCTACTAATGTGAGGGAATAAGCTAAGCATTAGCTCTTAATGCTCGAGCTATATCGCTAAGCATTTAGCCGCCGCGCTAAGCTGAGCTTGTTGTTGTTTGCGGCTATTCCTCTGCTGCTGAACTTGAATCGCCAACCAGTGGATTGAATCCTCGCAAAAAGTGCTTCTACTACAAATTCACTGCTTTTTATAGTGGTAGTTTTTACTTTTTGCCAGCTGGCATAGTCTGATTGGTTGATTCAGTATGTCGACATAGACTACAGCAATAGCACAGTAGGATTGCATCAGATAGCACTAAAAATGATTGAGTTTTGTATTGTATGTAGCACTGCTACATCTCACCCAGTTTAAAGAAAAATGAAAAGTTTTTCAGTTTGTGAATATTACTTCTTCTCTGGTTGATCCGAATTTCTTTCTCTTCTTGTATTGCTTCGTTGCATCCAGTTATTGTGTTTTGTTGACACATCTGCTACGGCAATAATTCAAAATTCTTCAGGTAACAATGTGTGGGCAAAATCTGCCTCACCAAACAGCCATTTTAGGCAAACAAATAAAGGCAACACTCTTTTTGGCGTTTTAAATAATAAACGAAAGTAAATGACAAATAAATTTAACATAAAAACCTAAAAATGAATTACTTTTTGGGGTGAAATCTAGTTTTGAATTACATTTTTCGTAGAAAAAACGTTAATTCAAACGAAAATTACGGTAAAAGTGAACAAAAGTGAACCAAATATCCAGTGTTCACATGAAACTTTAAACCTCGATAACTCCTCGAAAAAAAACGAAATTCAAAAAAATCTTTTTAATTTCGAATTCTACGCTGGACGAGCTTTTTAATGATACCACGCACATTTCTCTACGATGAATATATCGGTCGGCCAAAACTCACGGAACAAAAAAAACCCATTTGAGTATATAGTTCCTCCCCCACAAGTGGGGTCGGAACAATTAAAAAAGAGAAAACTTGATCATTATAAATTGAGTTTGAATCAATTAGTAATTTTTAACTTAATAGTGTTTTTGAACTGTACTTTACTCCCAAAAGTGAAATTATAGATGTAAAAAATACTGGAAAGAAATAAATATTCGATGCATATACAACCATCAGATTTCATCATTTTTTCCCCATTAGTTAGTTTTGGTTTTGAGAGAGCGTAATATTACAATAACATTTTTTAAGTAAGATTCAGCTGTGTTCGCCACTTTTGTCGCCAAAAACCTTTTTGAATCACTCATGCATTGTTTACCAAAGCAATCACATCGGTGCAAAATACGCCTTAAGAAAAGTCATATAATATCAGTATTTACTGCACAACTCTCTATTCACTCTCTATACACTGCATCTGCATATGCTTGAAACCAAAAAAAAAACGGTAAAATGATGCCATCGCTGATTTTCATGTTGCCTTTTGCGTCGTAATTGTCGCTTTGTTATGTGAAACGAATTTTTCAATCATTTTCAATTAAAATAAAGCAAAATTTTGTGTGAATAAATTAAATGGAAAAAATTGGAATTAATCGCTAATAACGATAAAGTTGGAATTTTTTGTTTTTATCATGTTTACTTTTTCTTTATAATTTTTATTTTTGTGAGAAGACAATTTTTATTTGACGTCCGTACAAGAGAACTCAGTGCACTGCTCAAACTATCTCAATAATTGTTTTTTCGTATTAATAAATGATGTGTTAAGAGAGTCAAATTGTCAAAAGCTGGGAAAAGATTTCGAAAAAAATAACCATACTTTCAGTATCACTTCTCTAGGTATAGGTAACCTTATTTATGCCCTAAATCACCCGTTCATATGGTTGGTAGGTTTCTTCTTTTTACCTTAAGTCGAATTTCCCAATGCAGATTTTGGGGGAGCCATCTGTAAAATGATTCCACGAATTTGTATGAATCTAAGTGCATCGTGAAATTCAATAAAAACATCCAGAAACTTCACACAATGAAAGAATGAACCTGTAAGAGTGCTTCCAAATTTTCGAAGCTTCAGGGATGGCGTGGCACGAATTTTTAGTATTCAATATTAATCACCCTGCTTACATTTATCATATATTTTTTCGGCAAGTCATGTTACATTTATGAACCGATATTTGGATAATGACCCCTACCCAGGTATCAGTATGCAGTTTAAAATCAAAAATCAATGCATATGATCAATTTTACAACCATTTTTGGTATGTTTTATTTGAAGGGTTTCAATTGAAGAAAAAAATACCGTTTCTGAAAAAATTTTATGAGTGACCCGTCTTATATTGATACTTGAACCATATTAGTATTTGAATAATAGTTTTAAATTGCATCATGACATTTAGTTTTGCGATTCTTGGCAAAAAATGCGTCTTAAAACTCATGTTTGGTACAAAATTTTCCAGAATTTGTTTCAACTAACTTCAAAAAATTGAGATCAAAACTTTTTTAATACTAAAAAAAACATGACTGCAAATAAAAGTTACCATATATAGTGAATGTTAGCGTCATAAAGAATTTTATTTAGACGTTTTTAAAAGTTTTTTCCGTATTTCTTGTTTATGGTTTCTTGTTGGTGAGTTTGATGGAAACTAGTAACTGATTTTAGTGCGATAAAAAGCTTTACCTTATGACGCAAATTACAGGCTGTCAGATTGATCGCAACTATTGGTTGCGAAAAAAAACCCCCAAAAAATGTTTTTAATTAACTTCTCCTCAAAGAACCTATAGCCTGATTCAGAAAAATTTTGGAAAGAGCCTCAGGTGATATTCTTTAGACTGCTGAGTTTGAATACAGGGCTTCTAAGAGAACGTTCCAGCGTTGATCACTGATGTTTTTATTGCCAGTTTTAGAATAAGATTATGTGTGAATAATGAGATGCTGAATTGGAAATAAGTACTTAGTTACAGTCATCACTATCTAATATAGCGCATGATTGTATGTACTACTAATGTGAGGGAATAAGCTAAGCATTAGCTCGAAGTGCTCGAGCTATATCGCTAAGCATTTAGCCGCCGCGTTCAGCTGAGCTTGTTGTTGTTTGCGGCTACTCCTCTGCTGCTGGGCTTCAATCGCCAGGCAATGGATTGAATCCTCGCAGAGTTCGAAAAGTGCTTCTACTACAAATTCACTGCTTTTTATATTTGTGGTTTATACTTTTTGACAGCTGGCATTGTCTGATTGGTTGATTCAGTATGTCGTCATAGACTACAGCAATAGCACAGTAGGATTGCATCAGATAGAACTAAAAATGATTGAGTTTTGTATTGTATGTAGCACTGCTACATCTCACCCAGTTTAAAGAAAAATGAAAAGTTTTTCAGTTTGTGAATATTACTTCTTCTCTGGTTGATCCGAATTTCTTTCTCTTCTTGTATTGCTTCGTTGCATCCAGCTATTGTGTTTTGTTGACACATCTGCTACGCCAATAATTCAAAATTCTTCAGGTACCAATGTGTGGGCAAAATCTGCCTCACCAAACAGCCATTTTAGGCAAACAAATAAAGGCAACGCTCTTTTTGGCGTTTTCAATAATAAACGAAAGTAAATGACAAATAAATTTAACATAAAAACCTAAAATTGAATTACCTTTTGGCGTGAAATCTAGTTTTGAATTACATTTTTCGTAGAAAAAACGTTAATTCGTACCGAAATTACGGTAAAAGTGAACAAAAGTGAACCAAATATCCAGTGTTCACATGAAACTTTAAACCTCGATAACTCCTCGAAAAAAACGAAATTCAAAAAAATCTTTTTAATTTCGAATTCTACGCTGGACGAGCTTTTTAATGATACCACGCACATTTCTCTACGATGAATATATCGGTCGGCCAAAATTCACTGAACAAAAAAAAACCCATTTGAGTATATAGTTCCTCCCCCCCCCCCCACAAGTGGGGTCGGAACAATTAAAAAAGAATAAACTTGATCATTATAAATTGAGTTTGAATCAATTAGTAATTTTTAACTTAATAGTGTTTTTGAACTGTACTTTACTCCCAAAAGTGAAATTATAGATGTAAAAAATACTGGAAAGAAATAAATATTCGATGCAGTTACAACCATCAGATTTCATCAATTTTTCCCCATTAATTAATTTTGGTTTTGAGAGAGCGTAATATTACAATAATATTTTTTAAGTAAGATTCAGCTGTGTTCGCCACTTTTGTCGCCAAAAACCTTTTTGAATCACTCATGCATTGTTTACCAAAGCAATCACATCGGTGCAAAATACGCCTTATGAAAGGTCATATAATATCAGTTTTTACTGCACAACACTCTATCAGTTCTCGTAAACACTGCATCTGCATATGCTTGAAACCAAAAAAAAAACGATAAAATGATGCCATCGCTGATTTTCATGTTGTCTTTTGCTTCGTAATTGGCGCTTTGTTATGTGAAACGAATTTTTAAAACATTTTAAATTAAAATAAAGCAAAATTTTGTGAATAAATTAAATTGAAAAAATTGGAATTAATCGCTAATAACGATAAAGTTGGATTTTTTTGTTTTTATTATGTTTACTTTTGCTTTATAATTTTTTTTTGTGAGAAGACAATTTTTGTTTGACGTCCGTACAAGAGAACTCAGTGCACTGCTCAAACTATCTCGATAATTGGTTTTTCGTATTAATAAGTGATGTGTTCAGAGAGTCAAACTGTCAAAAGCTGGGAAAAGATTTCGAAAAAAATAACCATACTTTCAGTATCACTTCTCTAGGTATAGGTAACCTTATTTATGCCCTAAATCACCCGTTCATATGGTTGGTAGGTTTCTTCTTTTTACCTTAAGTCGAATTTCTCAATGCAGATTTTGGGGAAGCCATCTGGAAAATGATTCCACGTATTTGTATAAATCTAAGTGCATCGTAAAATTCAATAAAAACATCCAGAAGTTTCACACAATGAAAGAATGAATATGTAAGAGTGCTTCCAAATTTTCGAAGCTTCAAGGATGGCGTGGAACGAATTTTTAGTATTCAATATTAATCACCTTGCTTACATTTATCATATATTTTACCGGCAAGTCATATTACTTTTATGAACCGATATTTGGATAACGACCCCTACCAGTGTATCAGTATGCAGTTTAAAATCAAAAACGCATAACATTCAATGCATATGATCAATTTCACAATCATTTTTGGTATGTTTTATTTGAAGGGTTTCAATTGAAGAAAAAATATCGTTTTTGAAAAAATTTTATGCCGTGACTCGTCTTATATTGATACTTGAACCATATTAGTATTTGAACAATAATTTTAAATTGAATCATGACATTTAGTTTTCAATTTTTGGCAAAAAATGCGTCTTAAAATTCATGTTTGGTACTCAATTTTCCAGAATTTGTTTCGACTAACCTCAAAAATTTGAGATCAAAAATTTTTAAATATTAAAAAAAACATGACTGCAAATATAAGTTACCATATATAGTGAATGTTAGCGTCATAAAGAATTTTATTTAGACGTTTTTAAAAGTTTTTTCCGTATTTCTTTTTTATCGTTGCTTGTTGGTGAGTTTGATGGAAACTAGTAACTGATTGTAGTGCGATAAAAAGCTTTACCTTATGACGCAAATTACAGGCTGTCAGATTGATCGCAACTATTGGTTGCAAAAATCGTCAAAATTGTTTCCAATTAACTTTCGATTTTTTTATGCATAACAACAATCTCCTCGAAGAACCTATAGCCTGATTCAGAAGAATTTTGGAAAGAGTCTCAGGTGATATTCTTTAGACTGCTGAGGTCGAATACAAGGCTTCTAAGAGAACGTTCCAGCGTTTATCACTGATGTTTTTATTGCCGGTACTTTTTCCAGTGCTTTTTTTTCCTATGAAGTAATTGCTGATATTCTTTGATTTACGCAAAGTAGCATTATCTTGTTGAAAAAATCTTAAAAATGCTGTTTTTCTACTAATTTTTGCAAAATGTCCCAGCAAGGTAGATCATTGCTAGATTGGCTGCAAAAAATCTTCCATTATTTTGAAATTAAGTTTCGAATTTTGTATGCACAATGTCCCCAGAGAGCCTAAAGCCAGATTCAGAAAAATTTCAGAAACACTTCCAGGTCTGCTTCTGAGTCCCAGCTTGAATATGCTGCTAAGAGAACGCTCCAGAGTCGATCACTGAGATTTTTATTGCCAGAGGAAAATCAAGTTTTGGGCGTCTCTGCCTAGACAGGTCCTAAATCTTATGGGTCTTTGCTTGTCTCTGCTTAGAGTTGGCCTCTGAATAAAACTCTGAATCAGGTCACATATAGAAATAACGATCACGCCCTAAATTCCCAATAACGAATGAATTACGAATGTATATAAATTCGAGAAAAATGCCAACCTTCGATGACTCTGACGAAACCTTCACTGCTCAGTTGACAGTCCATAATTGACAAACTTTTTTTCTGTTCACTAATTTTTATCAGACATCTCGTCAAATACCTGCTGGATAATTTACTGAGTTCTGTTTTGACTTGATTGCTCTCTTCATCGGAAAATATTTTTGATGCTTGACCGTTTTCAGAGGACGTTCTGAACTGTTCAGTGAGTTTAGCACGCTCTTTCTCCCATTCAACTGAAACATCTCTCTGGCCAGTAAAGCATATAATTAGGTTTTTCTCTGTTCATCAAATATGTAGTAAAAATTGTTCGGAAACAGTACTGATGTTGTGTGTGTTTTTGCTATCCCGGGTCATCGATCATACAACTTTCTTTGATTATATACAAGGTTATTTATGATTCTTAGTAATCATACTGGGTCATATTTGATTTGTATGATTTCTTAGTAGTCATGCAAAGATCATAAATAATTTCTTGCAGATCATGCAAGATTTATACAAAAAAATTGAAGGCCAAAAAACTATACTTTTCTTTTCCGGTAGAAATATTTTTTTAAAATTCTTGCAATTCATAAAAAGTCATATATGGTACATAAAACATTGACTGGTACCAAAATTTCCCGTTTAATGTAGTCAGAAGGCATTTAAGATTATTCAATTGTATGTGCAGTCCACAATTGTCTGTTTGCGTGCACAAAAACAACAAATTCCGATTTAAAACGTATTTTAAAAAGTTTAACGTATTTAAACGTATTTGAAAGTTAGTTGCAAGCAAAGCATTTATAGGTATCAACTGGCCTCAGAGCATATGAAAACTTTAGTCGAAAGGATATACTTGTTTTTTCATTTAGCACCCCATTTTGCGATCATTATTGCACTGCAGGGTGTTTCGGCGGATTACTGAGTGGTAAGGGAGACCCAAAAAAGTGAATTCACGAAAAAAGATGTGTGATTCTTGGTAATCATAATAGAATCATATACAATTTCTTCGAAATCATACAAGGATTATACACGATTTTTTGGTTTCATTATAGGATCATACCAAGAAAACGAGCATGTTCAGTATGAAACCATATATGACACTTGCATGCAACCAAAGAAAGTCCAACCCGCAAAATGTTGTGGTGTCCACGGCGTTTGTTAAATTTGATAAAATTTTGATTGGTTGTATTGTTTACGGTAACTATTTAATAAAAGAGGTTGGCAGAATCAAACAAAGTACCAAAAATCAAAAGTATCAGAATTCATTGCTCTATTACTGATTCTAATGTGATGGTTTTTGTGGAGTATACATGCAATTATTTGGAAACTTTTCTCTCATTTGTGTTTGTCGCTCTACTTAAATGGACACAAATGAATGGTAATGTTTCAAATTTTGCTAGCCTGAATAAAATTGACGCTTTCTCATTTTGAAATAAAAAATCAGTTCAAGATTACAGAATAGATCAGTATAGATCTCAATAAAAATTAAGAATAATTGTATAGCTATTTGCTCTGATATAATTGCCTGAAATGGAGTGCGCAAATGCGGGATTCTTAAAATTCTCAAAAACCATCATGCTGACCATGAAGCTGACCCTAACAAAGTGTTGCTCAAGTTTTGAATATTTTGTATAGCTATATTTTTTTTTATTTTGATAAAGTTTCTAATTAGTATTGTTGTACAATGTAATAAACAGTATACTAATTGATTTTTTTTGTAAAAATCTTGCCAGATCAGCGTGATTATCTGGCAAAAAACTGTTTATATTTCGTGAATCACAAAAACATTTCCATAAATTACTGATTTTGCTGCGCTTATGGAACAGGCGCTTTAAGAAAATCCCAGTCTGTATTACTCTTACCAAATGCCAACTTTAACTTTGTGAGCCTATAAAGCTTTCCAATTCAATCTTCCTGTTTTATTTGTTCCGAGTTTGAAATTTTCATCAATTTCTTACATTTTCGTTATTAGATCATTTGTTTTCCGTTTTGAAAACATTTGGATCTCCCTTCCTTTTTGCTTAGTAGTAAAATAAATTCCACATACACCCCCACAAGGGGGGTGTACGTGAGAATTCTATATCCTAGAATACTAATTATAAGTGATGACTGGGTGTTATAAAAACACGAATATTTCGACAGTTTTGTATGCTCCAGTTGTTTTGCAAAACATTATTGCACTTTGCTTTCTCCTTTAAAAACTCACCTGTAAGCAAATTGCCTCGAAAACGGAAATCTATAGAATTTTTCCTGTTCATTCAAAAGCGTGTGTACATTTTGAGCCAAACTTGACGACACAGTTCTAGAAAAAAAAGTAAAATATTTTTCATGTTGTAAGTAAGGTTTGCGAGCATCGTGAACCCCGATTTTTTGTTAGTATTCAGAACTTATTCTGTTGCTGCGCTATTCACGCCTAACTCTTGATTCCAATTGTTTTCTATTTAAATGAAAGAAAATTTCAGTTTTGCATTGAAATAGGGTGCTTGCCTCTGGTCACCACTAATCCCTGCAAATCACCTAAAAAATCTTCAAAAATCTTAAAATAACCAGGCGCTATAAGATGCGTGGTTGTTTGTCCCACAAAATTCCATCAATTAATCGCTTTAATTTCACGTATACCTAACAACCGATTAGATTACGCTCCATTACCATTAATGGTTTGCATAAAGTTTTCAAACAATTTTCTTGAAATCCGGAGGTTCTTCATCCAGAGGTTCTAGTTGAGGAGTTAATCTGATTCCAAAAAAATTTCTTCGATCGGGTCTCAAAATTAGTAATTTCAGATGGATAAACTTACCCAAAAGCTGTGACGCATAATTCACATAATGAATATCACAATCAGGGGCTTTTGCAGATCGTGACGTCATCATCTTGTATACAATCAAATTTGAAAAATGTGATCAAATAACCAAAGAAACAACAGATAATGAAGATTTGATACAAAATTACTAAATAATACTAACTCGATTTGGTAAATAAATTTTTAACTTTATGGCCTTATGTACGGCAATTCTTATCTAATACTTTTGATCGCTCGAGCGATAATGTTCAAAACTGCGTAAGTTTAATTACAACATTGAAAATGAACAGACTAAATTATTAGATGTTGTGGCTAATGTAAGCTCTCAAACTTACAAAAACTTGATTTCTGTACATTTTATCTTATTGAAGTGCTCAAAAATATATTGGTCGTGCACACGTATATGCTGTGATCACTTTGAACTGAAGGTTTGAACAATTCGAAGTGTTCTAGGTCGGAGATGCAAAAATCATGAGCGGTCGAGAAGTCATTTATAACTAAATTTTAAGGTCTGAGTCGGTATTAGTATCAGAAAAATTAATTTTACCCTCCTGTTTTTTTTCGGTCTCTGCCAGTATCAGCTCTGCTCAGATTTAGACCTCGACTTATTACAGGGCTCAGAAACTGTATTGGAGAGGAACTTAATTCGCTAACATTACACAGTCGAGTTTCCTACGAAGAGTCAAGCAAAACACTCTAAAAATTTATCGTGTGAATTCAACAAAAAATCGTGTATTTTTACCCGATTTCTCGCGTAAAAAGAATCACACGATAAAAGGTCGATTTACACGAGAAATCATGTAAATTTACACGAATCTCTCGGGGAGAAAAAATCGTGTGATTTCACACGAGAGATTTTTAGAGTGAAGTCCAGAGTGTAAACTTTGTGTCGAGCTAAAGTCCAAATAATCGCTAAAATCGAGTTAAGATCATCTCATATGCGATTTAGGCCAATCATGGTCTTTTCATATGTCGAGTTGTAAAACTGGGTGGGAGCTATGGCCTCGGGGGCTATCCAAAACAGGGATAATTCTACTGGAAATAAAACTCTTTTGATCTGATGGTGAGCTAACAGCGGACTTGAGTGAAACTAATTATTGCAAGTGAAATATCAGCACTGATTCAGAACTATCAATTTGAATTTGAGCACTCTTTTGTAAATCATGGTCAAGATTCAGCAAAACTAAAAGTAGCTTCAAAAATTGGCCACTAAAAAGGTGGAAATTGGCTAATATTATCAGCAAAGCAACAAAATTATATCGTAACTATTAAAAAACTCTCAGCGGTTTATACGTTCAGCAAATTTAGCGCAACTGGTCACCGAAATAGCATAGCGATTATCACCGTTGACCTCCTGGTAGCAAAATGTTTTCTAATGACAGTTTTCAAACGACCTTTTAAAAAGAAGTTTTCTGAAATGAGAGCTGAAAGAGATTACTTTTGGGCTCAACGCTCAAAATAGATGAAAATGGGTAAAAAGAATTTAGTCAGATCATACTTGAATCTATCTTGCTTAACGAGACAACGACCATATGAACCCGCGAAGAGCAGGAGGGGGGATAAGACAGGGGGTTGAGGGGGTGGGGGTGGGGGGGGGGGGGGTTGTTATCGGTACCCATGGAAGAATTTGGCGTTATAAGGCAATTCTCCGGACATCAAAATTTTGAATATAAAAACTTTGAATGGTAGATTTTTGGAATGGAAAAGCCGAATGCAGGTGTTGCCCAAGACTTGTTGACACAGACTTCCCTGGTCGTAGAAACACACCTACATTTTAAGATTTTGTTTTAATCCAGCAAGATTGTGTATGAATTTGTATAACTGCAAAAAGCTTAAAAGATTAATACACGATATTGCAATCATAGCGTGTATTTTAATAGTTCCTTCCATTGTGAAAGCTTCCATTATAATATGTACTTTTGCAACTTATCAGATTAAAGGATGCATAATCATTTGTATAAAAAATATAGAAATTGTCATCCAAGCTTGTTAAACTTCTCAAATCTATTTGAGGAAAGTGTTACTGAGTAAAACGAGTAATATACCAAAATGCGTCATTTTTCTTGGCCAATCAGAATCGAGTATTTAAATACGCATAGAAATCGTTCCAATTTACCTACAAAGCTCGGAAAAAGTGCAATTAACATAATTTCAAGTAAATCTAATCATAAGACCTATCAAATAAGACATGATTCGGCTCAATATTTTTCGGCTTTTTGAATTCATTGGTACAAAATGGTGACTGGCATTGAACTAATGCGTTATTAGACAAAATACCGGCCAAATGAGCATCAAAAATTGCCGTCTAAAAAACCACTTGTTGCTATGATCGTCGTAATCTTAATACGTTAATGATGCTATGATCGATGAGTTACAGACTGACTATAATACGTTGCTGCCAATGCTTATACGTTGTTTTGCTTATATCGTTTATGAATTGAATCCTTAACGAAAGAGTGGTTTTACACCTTTACAAGTGGCGCCCCACAAGGGACTCGATTAATCAGTTGAACCTAAATTTGAGCAGCGGCAGATTTGATAACTCAGCAGTTATTGGTAACAAAGGACGGCTCCATCAGAAATTAGTCAGCCTGTCTTCTTCATAGTGGGTGGTCCGGGAAGTGGAAAAGGAACGCAGTGTGAGAAGATTGTAGCCGAGTTCAGTTTCGCCAATTTGTCCTCTGGTGACCTTTTGAGAGCAGAGGTCGCCTCTGGGTCAGAAAAGAGCAAGGCACTCGACGCAGCCATGAAGGCAGGACAGCTGGTGACGACAGAAGCAGTGCTAGACCTGATGAAGTCGCCAATGCTGAAGAAGTAGACTAGCAAAGGATATCTGATTGTTGGATACCTTAGGAAAGTTGACCAGCGAGAACTCTTCGAGAAAATTGTAGCCCCATGCGCAGCTTGCATATTCTTTGACGTGCCCAACGAAAGGATGAAGGAGCGACTTCTGAAGAAAGCAGAATTTCTGAAGAAATGTGGCAAAGCAGTTCTAGTGGTCTCAAGTTAGTGGTTTTGAACGGTTATCTCATAACAATTTTGTTGCTACTTGAAAACTCTGCTTTTGCTGTTTCCCATAAATACCCAATAACAGAACAGTTTAGTTTGTTTCAGCCGTAAATTAAAAAAAAAGGAAACTGTTTTAGACGGCAGGTCTAAGAAACCTCCCCTACATTTTGGTTAGAAAAAAAAATTAGCGAACCGGTCACCATCAAACCCCACATATCAAAACTTTTGTGACGAAAAAACATCGATTTGAAAATTTTTTGGTAGATTTACCAAAAAGTCGAGAAAATTGATATAGTAGGTTCGTATATCAAAAAATTACCTCTGATATAGAGAAAATTGAGAGAGAATAAGGCTAAATTGTTCAATTTTGAAAATTTTTGGTCAATTTTGAGGCAATTTAAAAAAAACTTTAGAAAATCAATACCGAATATTGATAAACCGTATTTTTGAGTTTAAAACCGTCCAGTTTACTGGATTATCGTTCCGTAAGCAAGAATTTGCAAACAAATTGACCAAAACTTGAAAAAAATTGGACAAAGGCATAAAATTTTGACAAATTTGTCGAAATTTTGATTTTTCAACCAGAAGGCTCGTTAATTGAGTGAAACTCTTTACACAGAAAAAGTTGTGAAAATTTTCACAACCTCCGGCCTACAAAAAAATTATCGAATTCCCATAATTTTTCTCGTCGCTCGTTTATATACCGTTTTTCGTCCGCGTTCTTTTCGTTCTTTACTTTACAATTCTCCGTTTTCCGTTTTTCTTTCGATAACGCCGCTCTCCCAAAACTTCGCTTTTCGTTTTCTTCCGTTATTTTTTCCTGTTTTTGATGTAGTATGTTTTCATATATGATGAAGTATGTTGTGTTTTTGTTGCAGTATGTTGATTATGCTAGTATGCTGGTTAGTTGCTTTGGTCTTGTTGCTTTCTAGGGTGTGACTTAAGTTTGTTCTAGAGTTACGGCTAGGTGGTTCCTGGACTTTCCCAACTTACTAATTTACTAGCACCTCTGTTGTAGTATATTGATTTTTGCTGCTGTATGTTTGCGTGTAACTGTATGATTGTTAGTTGGTTTAGAATTTTGCCTTCTAGGGTGTGACTTAAGTTTATTCTGGAGTTACGGCTAGATTGTTTTTTAACTTTTCCAGCTTTCATAGACTACAAAAGCGCTGCATATTACTTAATTTTTGCTGTAGTTTGTTTAATATTGTCGGTATGCTGACTGGTTGTTTAGGTTTGAATATTGCTAGGGTGTGACTTAAGTTTATTCTGGAGTTACGGCTAGTAAATTTCTTGCTCTTTTCATCCATTTAGTATACTACTGCTTTGCCGTAAATTAGTTCGTTATTTGTATATATTAAGCCCCATAATGACTTGTGCTAGTTTGCCTCGTGCAGTAGCATCTCTCCTCCATCCTAGGGTGTGACTTAAGTTTGTTCTGGAGTTACGGCTAGTTTGTTTGGTTGAGTTTGTTGCTGTGGTCTGCTAGCATAGTGGTTCCCGACCTCCCCGCTCGCTGTGTAATCGTCTCCCGCCCGTTCCGACCCGCCTTTCCGTTTCGTTGCGCGCTACTCGCTCAACGCCTCCGTTGTGTCCGTCTCGTCTCACGTTTCTTCGTGCGAGGCTCGTTCAGCGTTTCCGTCCCGTCCGTTGCGTCGCCCGTTTACCACCCGCGTTTTCGCCAGTTCCGTTCCGTTCACTGTTGCGTTGCGCGCCGTTCGCCCGTCCTTCCCGCCCCGTCCGCTTCGTTTCCCGTTTCGTCGTGATTCGTCTTCTTACTTACTTTCGCCGAGTAATTCATTACTCGGTAACTTCTTTTCTGCTCTTCGACGTCTTGATTATCAAGTCGTCGTCATTTGGGTTCGGTATAACCCGCATTCCACGTGTTTGGTTGAAAGTTACTCTACATTGATAAACTAGCCATTTCAATATCATGGCCGAACAGCAGGAGAAATTGAAAAAGCTCTTTAATGCAAGAGCTAATCTAGAATCTGAGCTATGTAACATCCATAAGGATATCACAGATGCCATAGATCGTCAAGACAGGAGGGTTAAAGTTGAACGCTTGGTTACTAGGTTGAAGGATCTCTTCAGTAAACTGGTGGAGAAGAATGAAGAACTATTTGACTTGGCCAGTAAAGCGGAGAACCCAGATTCAATTTACCCTGTCCTTGAGCAATGGTTGGATGATAAAACCAAGAACAATGATAAATTCTTGCTTGCGGCTAGAAGCTATATTGACTCAGTTGCTGACCGAGCCACCGTATGTGAGGGCGTTAATCCTCAAGACCAATCTAAGAGAAGTTCACGCCGAACAACATCATCAATGTCTAGCCAGCGTAAACATGAATTTCTCATGGCAAAACTAAAACGCGAAGAGGCCGAGAAACAAGAACAAGCTGCCATGCGCCTCGCTAAACAAAAACACGAAATTGCCATGAGCAAAAAGGAGCTTGAAATACAAATGGAACAGATGGCACTTCAAGAATTGGAGGAAGACCACCGCCAGCGTGTTGCAGCAGCTAAATTAGATGAGGCTGATTTAATGGATAATCATTCATTGTTTAGTCACCACTCAAGTGAACTGAATTTGTTTAAAGATAGGGGATCAGATAGAAGTCAGGGACTTGTTCAGGATTGGGTAAATTCGTTTCCCGCAGGTAATTCAAGTGAGTTAAACTTTTCTCGTCCTGGTTCAGCAACCGCCGACCCTCCTGTTAAAGATACCTCCCCTAGTAATCCTCCAGAAAACCCAAGTAATGTTGCCGATAACTTACATCATCTTGAAATGCTTTCTCAGTACACACGGCCAGGAGTTGCAATTTCTGTTGCCCAGCAGGAAGCTTTGTATCGGGAATATCTCCAGGCTCAACTGCAGCAATCACTCATTGATCAAAGGGCACATAGTCCCTCAGGCAGTGGTGAAGTGAACCAAGTACCAGTCGACGTACAAAATGTTGCACTCCCACCACCTCAACCACCTATGCAACCTCCCCGGCCACCGACACCCGTTATGGCACCAACGAACTCCATTTTTGTACCTGAATTTTCAACAAACCCACAAGTAAATCAGTTCTTGGGTCCGAAAAGCTCCAGTGTGCCTTGCCAATTACATATGTCAATGCCTCATGTTCAACAACAACAGAATCTAACTCAAAGTAACATTCCACACCAAACACAAGTCCCTATTGCCCATTCCCCGCATAAGGTCCCTCCACCTCTAAACCCACTCGTGAACCCGCCACCCGTAATCCCGCCTCAACAATTATTTAATCCTCAGCCTCCCGTGATTCCGTCGCCCATTCCAGCGAGCACAGCAACATACTTACCCGTCCCCAACATTCCTCAACAAAACATTGTCCAATCACCTCAAACCCGCCTGGTACCGTGCCCTACAGCACAAAGACCTCCCCAGAACTGTAACTTTGATCTAAACTTGTGGAGTTTTCCTCAGAATAAACCCCCAAACGTAAACCAGGCGACAAATAATGCAACCGTCTTCAACACCGTTCAACCGAACCTACCCCCAAGAACTGCTAACCCCACCATCAGCCATCCCATCTTGCAAATGAGTGCACAACATAATCCAAAAAGCAACTACGCAGCTAACTGTAGCATCCCTGTTAACCCCTTTAGTACAACTACTAACATCGCGCCACCTTTCGTCACGCCGGTTATACATCCAACATACGGGCATACTGCTCCGATACCATTGTGTTGGGGTGGCCCACCGCATCCCACGCCTCCAGCGCCAGCATCTGAAAATGCAAGCTTGATTAAGGCATTCACTGACGCCTTATCTAGCAAGAGGAATGACCCACTACCCGAATGGAAGTTGTCCCAATACAATGGGGATCCTCTACAGTGGCACGAATGGTATGGTCAATTCAAAAGCGCAATTGACTCTCAGTCCCTAACTGATGATGTAAAATTGACATACCTTAAGACCCTCGTAACAGGTAAAGCTAAAACAGCTATAGCTGAGTTTGCCTACTGCGGCGCAATGTACAAAGACGCACTGAGGACCTTGGAACGTAAATTTGGCCAACCACAGGCGGTCGTAAGTGCACATTTAGACAAACTCAACAGCTTTCCACCATTGAAGATGCACAATAGCGATAACATCATTAATTACTCGGGGTGCATTTCAAGTCTTGTCGGGGTATTTAAATCGCTGTCATACGATTCGGATTTAAAGAGTGCTGCGCTTCTCAACACCGCCGTACAGAAGCTACCACCCAATATGAAGGAGTCATGGTCACTCTTCACGGTCAAAAAGCATTGGGTGAAACCTACTCTTCTTGATTTCAACGATTGGTTAAAAGAGAAGGCCGAAGCGCACGATTTAATGAAGACTACCGCACCTAAAGCAAGGACTGAGGATACCAACAACTCAGTAACCAGATCAAAAGTTGCTTCAAAGGCATTTGCTGCAAATACGCAACAGAAGAGTAACCTTAAGCCGCAACAGAGGTCTCCGTCAACATCATTCTCTAGTTGCATTGTATGCAAAGGCAGCCACCGGTTGTGGGAATGCCGTGTCTTTAAGGAAAAGACCCCCACGCAGAGAGCCAAGGTCGTGGCTGAGGCAAAGCTCTGTTTCTCTTGTTTGCGTGATAAACACATGTTTAGGCAATGCCCAAGTCCCCGTAAGTGTAGGAAAGATGGTTGCAACAGCTCCCATAACACCTTACTTCATGGAGCTGAAAGGGTTTTTCCAGCTAAACCCTCAACAAACAACAACATCGATACTTCGAAGTCGAACGCAGGTACAAGTAGGCCATCTACTGGTCAACCGCAACCAAGCAAAACAACCACTTTGTCTTCCGTGACGGATGTCAAAGGCCTCCTTCAGATCACGGAACTGAAAGTTACTAATTCTTCTGGTACTAGTACTACGGCGTTGGTTTTATGCGATACCGCTTGCAGTAACTCTTGGGTGTCCGATAGTCTCGCATTTAGACTCGGTTTGCAGGGTACCGCATTAAAACTGACCGTCAAGGGTATAAACACGGAAGAACTCATAGACACAAAGGTGGTTCAATTGACTGTGACACCTCACAAAGATCAAGACTTTGAAGCATTTACTGTACGTCCCTACGTGAGGGAAACATTAAACGTAGGTTCCGACATCATTGACGTGAAGTCCATGCAAGAAACGTACCCACATTTGGCAGTTCTAGATCCAGTAAGATATAGCTATGGAGAAATTGAGATGATACTTGGACAGGATGTCTACCATGCCATCCGCCCGTTAGAGTATTTTTCAGCCGACGAAAAGTGCTCACCATTCGCTGTCCGCTTGCCCATAGGTTGGGTTTTAAGTGGCCCACTCCCGTCAAGCTCAAGTTTAGTCTCCACGTGTTTCAAAGCCAATATTGAACAGGATTTTGAATTAGCTTGTCAGGTTAAATCTTGGTATGATATGGAATCGTACGGCGCGTTCAAGCAAGTTGACCCACGATCCGCAGCGGATGCTCGCGCGCAGGAAATACTTGAATCAACAACTTTTCATAACGGCCAAAGATACGATGTCGGTATGTTATGGGCTGATGACAACATCCAGCTCCCGAATAACTACCTTTCATCACTGGTACAGCTCAAGTCTCTCGAAAAGCGGCTCTCGAGAGATACGTCATTGAAAGAAAATTATTCTAATACCATCCGTGAAGACTTGGAAAACGGTTACTTGAAAACAGTCCCTGATGCTCACAAGGTTGAGCAGCGGTCGAATAAAGAGTGGTACCTACCACATCATCCCGTAATCAATCCGAACAAACCGGGGAAAGTGCGTAGGGTATTAAATGGTGCAGCAAAGTTCCACGGTACTTCCTTGAATAAATCTTTGCTCACTGGCCCCGACCTGCTCCAAAACCTAATCCACGTACTACTCAGGTTCCGTCAACATAAATTCGCCGTGTCCGCAGATATTGAGGGTATGTTCCTCCAAGTGGGTGTCCCTGACTGTGACCAGCCATCACTGCGTTTTTTGTGGCGGGAGGACCCCACAACAAATGTTGTAGTGTATCAATACACGCGCCATATATTCGGGGCTAAAGATTCGCCCACATGCGCTAACTATGCACTGCAACGCACGGCCCGAGACAATGTCAGTCAGTACCCGGAAGCAACCAAAGCCGTACTAGAAAACTTCTACATGGACGATTACTTGGATTCGGTGGAGTCACCTGAGAGGGCTGTCAAAAGATCGAAGGAGTTGGTGCATCTTCTCCATCTCGGTGGGTTCAAGCTTACTAAGTTTGTAAGCAATGTACCAAATCTGGCTGATCGAATTGATGGGTCACCTCAGTCCACCGAACCAAAAGTAATTGCCTCATCTAAGGAGGAATCTTCGCACGTGCTTGGGTTGAAATGGGATCACAACAATGATACCCTAGTTGTGAGTCGGGGTACCTCCAGCACAGTAACTAAGTCTTTAACACAACGCTTGGTATTGAGCCTAATGTCTAAGGTGTTTGATCCAATCGGCCTAGTTGCACCATTTACTGTCGGTGCCCGATTGTTACTAAAGGACATCTGGCGTGTCAGCGGGCAGCACTGGGATGAAGAATTACCAAAAGACACTGTTGAAAGGTTCCTCGAATGGAGTGTAGAACTACCCAAGCTTGCAGCAATCACTATACCAAGGAGCTACTTTTCCGGAAACTCTGAACACCTGGAACTACACATGTTTGGCGATAGTTCACAAGAAGTTTTCAGTGCCGTTGCATTTCTCCGGGCTCGAGTAACTACTTCGAGTGGGCCCCAAACGGAGCTTGCGTTTGTCCTGGGTAAAGCTCGCGTAGCACCTATGAAGGTCATGACTGTTCCAAAGCTGGAATTACAGGCAGCGCTACTGGCCGCTCGATTGAAACAAGATATATGTCGAGCTCTCACAGTAAAAGTCAACAGGGTTTTCATGTGGACCGACAGCACTACTGTCTTGCAATGGCTTAACTCTGCAACCAAGCACCCAATATTTATTGCAAACCGTGTTTGCGAAATCTTGGAACACACTAGCGTTGACGAATGGAACCACGTTGCCTCAAGCGATAATCCGGCAGATGCCGGCACTCGTGGTATGTCTGCTGAGATATTGCAATCAAGTAGCTGGGTGAGAGGTCCAGATTTCCTGAGAACCAAGCAATTCCCGTTCGAACCAAGCACTGAAGTAGTTAATAACATCAAACTTGGTATAGTAACTAAGGAAACTGACGAAACCAATACATCATTGGCCGTATCTGTAACCAAGTCAACTAAGGAACCGCCCCCGCAACTAATTCCCTTCGATAAGTACAGTTCTTATCAGAAGTTGCTACGGATAACAGCGTACGCCCTCCGCTTGTTACCTTCTCACAAATGTTACCGTAATGCCGACGGTAGCATCATAGACCCCACGGAACTCGACAAAGCCGAGCGTCATCTCCAGTATCTTGTGCAAGGGGAGTCATTCAATGCAGAGAGAAAAGATCTTCTCGAAAACAAACCCGTTAAACGGAGTAGCCGTATTGCCCCGTTTTCTCCCTTTATTGGGCCAAATCGTCTAATCCGATCGGCAGGCCGCATCAAGCGGTTGGTCGAAGTTGACTTTGCTGTAAAACATCCTATCGTCCTGGACGCACGCCATGCATTTGTAAAGTTGTTCCTCAGGCACACGCACGTTAAACATCATCATCAGGGTATTGATTACCTGCGGGCAAAAGTACAAGAACGTTATACCATCCTTAAATTACGTTCCTCACTACGTTCCATTAAATCTAACTGCCTTACGTGCAGGATGTTCCGCGCTGCCACTATTCAACCCATCATGGCTGACCTCCCAGTAGAAAGACTCGCATACCAGTCTCCTCCCTTCACGAACACCGGGGTCGACTACTTCGGCCCATTTTACGTTACTGTACGTCGGACTACCGAGAAGAGGTGGGGTTTCCTCTTCACATGCTTAACTACTCGTGCCGTTCATGTTGAAATCGTTCCGTCCATGGACGCCAGTTCGTGTGTAATGGGAGTGGAGCGGTTCGTCTCCCGTCGGGGTACACCGGCCATTATTTGGTCAGACAATGGCACTAACTTTGTTGGCGCGGAAAAAGAACTACGCGAGAACATCGAAAAGTGGAACACCATCAACATCGCTGTGGAACTTGCCCACAAAGGCATCAAGTGGAGGTTCAATCCGCCCAGTGCGCCACACCAAGGTGGCATCTGGGAGAGGCTAGTACGTAGTTTCAAGCGCGTACTTTACACAATCCTTGGAACACGTCGCCTCACAGATGAGGTTTTAAGTACCACTTTTTGTCTGGTCGAACATGCACTTAATTCACGTCCGTTAACGCCCGTAAGCGCCGACCCGTCCGACTTAGGCGCATTAACACCTAACCACTTTCTCCTCGGTAACCAAGCACGTTGTCTCCCGTCCATCATTGGCGCAGATGAGTTTGATCACCGTAAACGTTACGCCCGCGCGCAGTCTTACGCTAACGCTATTTGGTCTCGTTGGATCAAAGAATACGTACCGGCGCTGAACCGACGTTCCAAGTGGCAGACGCCTGCCGAGCATCACCTTAAGACCGGTGATTTGGTTTGGGTAGTTGAAGAGACCAACCCAAGGGGTTACTACCCCACTGCTCGGCTCACTGAACTTCGTTACGGTTCCGACAGCGTCGCACGCTCCGCCGTATTGCGCACGTCCTCCGGATCGCTCGTTCGCCCGCTTGTAAAATTAGTACCGATTCTCCCAACATCTTCTTCTGGGCCGGAGGATGTTACTGAGTAAAACGAGTAATATACCAAAATGCGTCATTTTTCTTGGCCAATCAGAATCGAGTATTTAAATACGCATAGAAATCGTTCCAATTTACCTACAAAGCTCGGAAAAAGTGCAATTAACATAATTTCAAGTAAATCTAATCATAAGACCTATCAAATAAGACATGATTCGGCTCAATATTTTTCGGCTTTTTGAATTCATTGGTACAAAATGGTGACTGGCATTGAACTAATGCGTTATTAGACAAAATACCGGCCAAATGAGCATCAAAAATTGCCGTCTAAAAAACCACTTGTTGCTATGATCGTCGTAATCTTAATACGTTAATGATGCTATGATCGATGAGTTATAGACTGACTATAATACGTTGCTGCCAATGCTTATACGTTGTTTTGCTTATATCGTTTATGAATTGAATCCTTAACGAAAGACTGTTTTATCAGCTTCAACACGTTGTCAAAAAGTTCAAAAAATGCAAGAGAAGCTAAAGTTAGAATCATCAAAAGGGAGAATCATTTGGAATTGAATGTTATGTAGCATCAGTAAATTTTTCCTCGTATTTCTATTTTTAAAACAAGTAAAGATCTTAAATACACTGCAAAGCTGTTTTTAGCCTAAAATTTTATTTTGTTATTAAGTTTTTTCTCAAAAGCAATTTAAGTGCCTCTTTATTTGTGTGCAGCCACTTCGCTCAATTTTTATCGGTTTTTCTCCAGTTCAAGATCAAGTAAAACACTGGTATCAGCATTCAGTTCTAGAAAAAATTTAAGTCAGTCAAGACAAGAGAATGTCATTTTGAACACAAAAGATGTTTCTTCTGATAATAGGTTAGATTTTGTATCTTAATTTATCAACACTTTGACCATTTTATCTGTTTTTGCTGCAGGAGAGATAACTGCAGGAGAGAGTTTTGCACAATTGATAACCAAGAGTTCACAAGTCTTAAAGTTGAAATTGAAATCAGATTTTAAAACCGGAAACCGAATATCTATAAATGGAACAAAATTCATTGAGTACTGAATAATTTTTAATTTTTGAACTGTACTGAATAATTTTCATTTTTTTTAATAATGCTGCTTCGTTTTTTTTGTATTAACATAAACATACAGCTGTAATCCAGATGTCTAATGGACCAGATGTCTAATGGATGAAAATGGACTAAAACTAGAAGCCGATAAAAATTTGCGTTTTTCTGATTGTGTTTTTCCAATATTTTCAGCCAGCAATAAATATTAACGGATCATCGACATCTGATTGAACGCCAATTTAGGGTTCTAGAGAAGGTCAAGTTCCCAAATATATGAACTTATGGTGGCTGCAAGGCATTACATTGATCAAAGATGTCTAATAATTACGCCAAAAGTAATGAGAAAACATCACTTTTGTTTACTTGTCTGCAGAGAAAATTACTATTTAAAATTTTTTAAAGCAAGTTCTCTACTAAAAAAATGTTGCTCTCGCTTTTGATTGTGACAGTTTTGCCCTCAATTTTGCCCTCAATTTTATTTTTTCTTGCCCTATCTGGTCATTTGTTCCTTCTGGTGATCTATCGGAACGATTTAGTTTCTCAGCTACCAGTTTCTCGTTTCTCAAAGTGCTCCCCTTCAATGTAAATTAGAATTACGATGCAGAGGTATACCCAAACCGTCATGGACAGATAAGCCCGATGTGTGTATCTCTTGTTTGTTTTTACTATGTTAATACATTGAAAGTGGTACAATATTGCGGAAAACAGCTACTTTAGCAGAAACCGGCAAAATGGAAGGGAGTATCGTATCCCGTGTTCGCAAAAGTGTCCTAATTTTAGCCGCGAAATACAAGTACAAACCTAATAACCTATTTTTCGCGCGAGTTGTATCACGCACCTGCTCAATTACGTATCGATTTTTTGCACGCAATGTAGCTCGATTTCACATATAATCCGCAATTAAGCCTAATTTAATGCGCTTTGAGCATAAAAGTGATTATTAAAGCTTTATTACTACTTTTGTTAAAAGGAACCATTAATTGAGCTGGCGTGTTTATTACGAGTTTGTGAATAAAAATGAAAAATTGTCTAACTGCTGATTATACTGAGAAGTATGTACTTGCTAAGTTGAAGATTTTGCAACGCAAAGAAAGTAGTGTATCGAATCTTTTACCTTAATTCAAAAGGCAGAGGGAGACAATTAAACACAAGGGCCATAAAAAACAAACAGACTCCCTCTTACATTACTGCCAAAGTTTGCCTCAAATTTCATCTTCAAGAAAGTAATGGCGAAACGACAATTTAGTTTTTGGGTCTATTTACAATTTTACAGGCATATCTATTTTTTTTCTAAAAATCCCTACATTTTGTTCTCTCTCTCTCTCTCTCTTCCTCTAAAATTATTTTCCTCTATTTTTACTATTAGTTTAGATACACTGCATCCGTGTTAAAAGTGAAAAATTCCTCCGTTGAAGTTGGAGTTTGTCGAATAATATTTTTTTCCGAAAAATCCCTCCATTTTGTTCTCTCTCTCTCTCTCTTCCTCTAAAATTATTTTCCTCTGAAGAGTTTTCTGAGCTATATTTATTATTATTTAAGACACACTGCATCCGTGTGAAAAGTGAAAAATTCCTCCGTTGAAGTTGGAGTTTGTCGAATTTTATTTTTTTTTCCGAAAAATCCCTCCATTCTGAGCGAACTCTTTCTCTCCCTCCCTCTCTCTTCCCTATCTCTCTCCCTCCCTATCTCTCTCTCTCTTTCTCTCTCTCCCTCTCTCTTTCTCTCTCCTCTCTATAAATAAATCACACAAATAACAAATTCATATATACACAATCTATGGCAGTTTAAAACATTAAGACATTAAGCCATTAAGCAATATTGGTAGTTTTTTATACAGAACTACTGATTACAAAATTGTCATTCCCTGTCAATAGAGTCATTATTTGCATTCAAAGTATCTCTAATCCGCAATTGAGCCTAATTAAATGCGCGCAATTTGAGCATGCAAAAGTGGTTTAAGACTTTGTAATAAACAATGAAGATTATATTGAAGCTTTTACAGCTTTAAATTGATTTAAATAACAACTTTAGAGACAAAGTAAATAACACTGCATCCGTGTGAAAAGTGAAAAATTCCTCCGTTGAAGTTGGAATTTGTCGAGTTTTGTTTTTTTTTCCGAAAAATCCCTCCGTTTTGTTCGTGCTCTCTCTCTCTCTCTCTCTCTCTCTCTCTCTCTCTTACTGTAAAATTATTTTCCTCTGAAGAGTTTACTGAGCTATAATTATTATTAGTTTAGACACACTGCATCCGTGTGAAAAGTGAAAAATTCCTCCGTTGAAGTTGGAGTTTGTCGAATTTTATTTTTTTTTCCGAAAGATCCCTCTATTCTGAGCGAACTCTTTCTCTCCCTCCCTCTCTCTTCCCTATCTCTCTCCCTCCCTATCTCTCTCTCTCTCTCTCTCTCTCTCTCTCTTTCTCTCTCCTCTCTATAAATAAATCACACAAATAATAAATTCATATATACACAATCTATGGCAGTTTATAACATTAAGAAATTAAGCCATTAAGCAGTATTGGTAGTTTTTTATACAGAACTACTGATTATAGAATTGTCATTCCCTGTCAATTGAGTCATTGAAGTTGAATTGGATTTGTGAGACCATTTGATGTTATGCTTGGCGAACAAGTGACCAGATGACCAGAGGCTGAAACAGTCCGGGGAATTACTTTGTCTGTAAAGCTGTTATTTAAATCAATTTAAAGCTGTAAAAGCTTCAATATAATCTTCATTGTTTATTACAGTCTTAAACCACTTTTGCATGCTCAAAATGCGCGCATTTAATTAGGCTCAATTGCGGATTAGAGATACTTTTAATGCGAATAATAGATACCTAAATTGAGCGGAAACGTACTACAAGATTTGTTACCTACTTTTCGTTCCGAATGTTCTTTTACAAAGTATTAAAACCACTTTTGCATGCTCAAAATACGCGCATTTAATTAGGTTCAATTGCGGATTAGAGGTACTTTGAATGCGAATAATAGATACCTAAATTGAGCGGAAACGTACTACAAGATTTGTTACCTACTTTTCGCACCGAATGTTCTTCTATTTCGCAAAATTGGCGGAACCCCTTTTGCGAAAAGTAAGATACAAAGGATGTCATCTAATTTCGTTCATTGTATGCAACTAATTTTCGAGCCAATTTTACTAAGGCGGAAATTTTGGGGTATGCCTCTGCATCGTAATTTACATTGAAGGGGAACACTTTGAGAAACGAGAAACTGGTAGTTGAGAAACTAAATCGTTCAGATAGATCACCAGAAGGAACAAATGACCAGATAGGGCAAAAATAATAAAATTGGGGGCAAAATGAGCATGCGACGCCTCCAAAATTTTAAAATTTTTGCAAAAATAGGAAACTCTAAAACAATCCAACAAAAAATTCTGGCCTTGGTGATCGTTCTGATGATAGCAATGAAATCTTTTTGCGTTTCTCAGAGCTTAGTTAAATTTGTTATGACCTGTTCTCAAATTTTTGAAGGCTTTCATAACTAAAACTCAAATTATTGGGTTCAAAGGTCTTATAATGGGTAATGCTAATGAAATTAAGGGACGAAACATACATACTAAGCTCAGATGTTCCATTTTTGTTCAGGTGTGTTTGGGAAGAGATCTAACACGCAAATCAGCTTCAGAGAACCAAGTTTAAATGCTGCAGATATTTTCAGCCAATCAGCACTTAGGTCAGCCGAAGAGAGAATGGGTGAACGCAACCTCATATCAGCATCAACAGCTAGGGAAATATTGCAGTCACTTAAACGAAGGTCAGCAATGGCGAAAATTGAAAGGGCTCTTTCAACCGAGTCCGGATTGTATGTGAACAGCTTCCCGAGGCAACGATTTACAAGAAGTGCGCAGCTTTATAACAATGGCCTCTACTGAATTTGAGAGCGAAGATTGATGTCTATTTTTCTTCTGAATATCTATTTTTGCCCCTCGAGCAAAATTATGTCATCGAAAAAAATAACTCAATGTCTGTGCTAAAGTGTGTGAAATTAAATGTCATCATTAAAGTCAAAGAAAAAAAATATTTGGACAGTTCATTCCACCTTTTTAGATGTCATCTTTTAATTGAATGAGTGAATTGGATAGTGTCAATCCAATTTTAAAATTTTATTTTATAGCTAGGTCTTAAAATGTGAGTCATTGAGATGGGCGAGGTAAGTCAAGTATGATAAAAAAATACTCACGCAAAAGTCTCAGAAACTTTGAGACTTAAAATGTCCTTACGAGCGCAAATTCCGCTAACGTAAAACAAAGATGAGTGATTCACAGAGATTCACAGAGATTCACAATTAAATAATAATAATGACTTTTCCAGCTGTTTGAACAAATGTGAAACAAAAAGGAGCATCCGCAACAAAAAAACATACGGAAGAATTTCGGAAACAAGTTGATGTCGTCATCGCCAAAAAATCTAGTATCCGATGACAGTAAGCCTCAAAGAAGAGAAAGCAGCAGTCTCAATTGGAACAACAAAAAGAAATTTAGCTAAAAAATAAATCAACCGAAAAACTTTTCGAGATATCATTTGAGATTTTAATTTGTACAAGTACACATACAAACGGATAACATTATTAGCACACAAAATATAAGCACACAAACAACTCTATTTTTAAAATTAACGTAAAAAACTGTCAGAAATTGAAAAAAAGTAAACAACTTTCTCTTTTCTTTCAAAATTCAAATCAAACTGCTTTGTACCGAAGAACACTTTATTTTACAAATTTAATTTGTAAAATAAAGTGCCTATGAGCATTAAGCTTAAAGCAACAAAACACAAGGGGCCAAAAATGCTATAATCGCTTTAAAACCCGCAAAACAATTTGAATACTTTAAAATAATCGTAAAACTCCCTTAAATTAAAAACATGTAACTTAATTCTACATACAAAACTCTGTTGCCATAAGACCTTTTTTTAAAAAAAAAAACAATTTTATTCTACATAAAAAAACCCCGTTGCCATAAAAACTTTTTTGAGAAAAACAACTGACCATGAACAAACAATTCGAGCGCTTAGAAAAACTTTTCTTACACCTGTAATTTTCACTCTAAAACCAATTTCACTTCTCTGCTCTTCGAATTAGATAACCAAAATAATTTCTCTCTCTAAAATAATATTTCCAATATGTATTCCTCTCTGAACTTCCGGTTTTCTTGCTCGCTCATTTAATAAAAAAAACATAGCCAAAAGCATTCCGTATATGCCTCGAAATAGAAAATTGACCGCACTGGTTGAAATTATGGACCTCCCAAATAATTATGCTAAAATTTTTAAAATAATAACAAAAAATTAACAACGGAAAGTATCTTTTATCAAAAACTGATAAAGAATCTGATCATTTTTTAAACATATTTTGCCTCCAACAAAACTACTGGCACAAAATTTGGTAACCAAGGAATTTTTGCTAAAAAAAGACTCCCAATTCACAAAAAAAACGAAACAAACAGTTCATAATAAAAAAACAAGGAAAGGGGAATGAAATGAAGGAAAACGTCAAAAAAAAATTTCAACAAAAATTCTTGAACGAAATGATAGGCAAAAAGCTAAACCGCTACTGTAAATCCATTCATTCGGGTAAGCAATTCATTGTTGCCTATTTAATCGCCCAACACATTGCAGAAACATATCAAACGACAAAAGAAATGCGAAGAGAGAAAATAAGAAAAAATATTGATTTGCATCCATTAGCTCAGTGAAAACTGCCCTGACTAGCCTTCAAGGGCACTTTTTAGGAGCAAAATTTATCCAATAGCTCTATGCTAAGGATTGAAGTGGAAAAACTATAACGAGAAGCTTAAAATCAGAAGAAACCAGCAAAAAATATAAAACAGAAGAAATTCGGCCAAAATTTGCTTCAAATCACTCAAACAAAAAAATCTGTTGAAAAAGCGTCCAGCATGCCAAAATGGAAAAAACAGCTCAACTCCGGATCTTAAGGTTTAAATGCTTTCAAACGAACTATAAATAATTTGGGTAAACTAAACGATAAAAAACACCCATAATTGAAAAAAATGGAGTTTAAACGAAAATACTGCCTAGAAAATGCCCCACGTAGTAAGAAAACCGCTCGCTTAACAAATTTTTTTTTCACAACTTCTTATCTCGTTCTCTCCCCAAAAATGCGCTGGAGAAAAAACCGCTTTGTCTTCTCTCTGCTCAATTGGACCTAGGCATTTGCTTTGCTTTGAAGCATTTCGTTGTTTTAATTACACTCGTTTTAAATCACTCCTCTTTGAATTGTTAAATTAGAGTACAAAAGGTCTATGTAACAATTTGATCAGTACAAAAGGAACAGCTTGAAGAGCAATCAATAGGAAAGCAATTACGCTTATGAACTTTCTAATAAAAAGAAGGTATATTTATATCATGGAGCTTTTTAGGTGTTAATGTTATGAAAACAAATGATTACATGTGTTCATACCAAGCCTTTTGCTGAACAGAGGAACTCAATGCCTAATCAAACAGTAAATTTAGTATAGCATGACCAGCAAACCTCAATGCTATAAACAATTGAAGCCAAATTGATTTGTTCATTTTTGTCAACATACTATTTACTAACTATTATTAGTCCGTGGAAAAAAATCAAACGTGAATTCAAACTAGAGCTCAAGCTCAAACTACCTCACTATCAACAATACAGTTATTGGATTTATGAACGACTTAAACAAGTCATTACAAATTTGCATCAGAGTCCTTACGATTGGTTTGCGAATCGACGTCTTGTTGATAGCAAACATTCGAAAGTTTTATATCTTCAACAAGCTACTTTTGAGAGAAAAGCTGTACTGCAAAGGGGTGACGCTATGTCAAATTGTTTCTGTTCTGTCGACATTCTAGTCTACAGCCGTCCAAAAACGCAATTTTGACTTGTAAATTTACGTGTCCAGCAGCGCAAAAGGAGCATGAGAAATACAAAAAAATCAGTTCAAAATCGTTAATTTTTCGTTATTAAAGTCGCACTTAGTGCATATCGAAGTGCAATTGTTGATTGGTAATCATTTGCTATCCTGTCCTGTTTGTTTAGGTCATTTCGGTGAATGCACGGTTGAATTCACTTTGACTCCTTGAAAAGAGAATTTATTGATGTTCTCAATCTTTTTATATGAGGAAAAAAGTTCCTATGAAAGAAAAATTTGTTTAAAAGACAGAATCAGATTTTCCTGCTGTTTACACAGTTGTCAAATATAGCTCATTGGCATAATTAAAGCAATTAAAATTTTTGTTAATGCACTTTGTTTTTTTTCTTTGATTTCTGTCTTATAAGATTTCATTTCAACCAACTGCTAAATATAGGTTGCAACTGAGTATACTTTTAGGCATCTTACAGGGCTAAAACTGTTTCGGAAAGGAATGTACTTTATTGGGTTTATAATTTGAACTATTAACAAAACTCAAGCAAAATTATATTATTTTAGCCTCGAATTTTTTTTTATTCCGAGCGTAACAAATTTGTAGAACAGCACAGCCAATTTTTTTGAACAGAACAATTAGTTATTGGGACAAACTGATTAACAATTAATGCAACGGTATTTTACACTATGTCGTATAAAACAGTTCACAAAATTTAACTGCGAAAGTGTTATATCCGAACAGATTTGAAACCGCTTAAACGAACTGGGCGATGTAAAAGTTTCCTTATCTTTGATAGAAGAGCAGCCGTTACAACATGTTAAACCATCTGTCAAAATGAATATCCTTACAAAGCATAAATCTTCTATTTTCTTTGAAAACCAATCAAGAATAAAACACAAGCAATGTGTGCCAAATGGGTTCCATCTTTCAAAAAGTGCAAAATGGTTAGCTTTGTATTCAAATCGTTTAACATATCAAATTTTGGGTAGATAGAAGAAATTTACGGGCTTTCAAAAAGGTGATGATTGAACATATTTGGTGAAAAATCAGCGGCCCAAAGTAGAATAATTATTTTTTCTCCATGAATAATAGTACTGAGTGATGTGTAACAACGCCTATGCGAGGATGAAAAACCTATTGCGACAACGGATTTCACCGATTCGATTGTATGGCAATACTACAATTAACTTGATTGATATCAAATGTGCAACTTCTTTATTTGTCAAAAAACAAAAAAAATTTAAAATAAAGGTGTTCGTGTAAAATAAAAATTTCAGTTAATTATAGTGTTCTCCCAATTCTAATCATTCAAAAGAGAATAAAAATTTTGCTGTCGGAATGAAAATGTAACATAAAAAACTTAAAATACAAATGCGCTTAGTTTCTCACTAAGTTGACCTTGGTTACGTTTTGTTTTGCAGCAGATCGTGCACTTCTTCTGCGAATAAAATGAGGGTAAATTTCTCTCACACAAGACAAAGTCCATTAATACTGCATATTCCATTGTTTTTGATGCATGGAACGGGCTCCTTCTTGAATTCTAAATCAAATTATTTTTTTCCGTTCTGTATTTCCCCAGCTTGAAGTTCCAGAGTCAAAAAACTTCAGATCAATGTTTTTTTTGGTAAAAAGGCATAGCCTTTATGGACTGATCGATTGAAGAAAAAAATTTGGAAAATAAATCCAATCAAAGATGGTTTTGGAGGCACCAAAGTTATACTATTTGTTGGGTGGCACAATGGTCTGATCAGAGAGGTCTTGGGTCTGGAACGGTCTGATTAGAGGACATAATCTGGAAAATATCAGCAATTTTTAACAATTGAAAAACTTGCGCTAGTCACTGTTATTTAGGAAAAAATTTTAGGTTGAAGCTAAAAGCATTGACAGTTAACTCAATTGCCTCAACAATTGAAATATTCGTCACTACAGTCAGTCCATGCAAGCTAAATTTGAAAAATTCTGAAACTATTGATCAATTTTTTTTACTTTTATCCGGAAAAATTGTTAGCACTTTCAAAAGTCAATGTAGTTTCCGTAGAGTAACTCATTTGATGAATTCTGCTCTCAATTACTTTGAAAGCTAATTCAGATAAAAAAATTCCTATCGTAAATGCTAACCTGCGATTTGTCTTTCATCCGCAATTAATACAAAGTATAAAAATTTTTCAAGCATTTCATTTGGCACTGGTTTATCTATTTGAGTCCAAATGCGCTTTAACTGCTTGTGTCTTAATTACTAACATTCCACGGTCCGAATCAGATTTGAAAAAAAATTGCAAAATTATTTCATTGCTCATGTGGATGAAATCAGTATTTTTGTTCAATCTGCAATAATTTTCGCTGTGCTCTATTACTTCAGTTAGATACTTATACACCATATATTTTAGATGCTAAATTTCGAGAGTATTGATTAAAAACTATCAATATTTCGAACTTCCGTGTTTATCGTAAGGCTGTCGCCATGCAAAGTGAAGTCATCTGTTTTGCAAAAGTACATTATCACGTCTGTACACAAAAACAACGCATAAAATACCCAAGAAACCCCTTGCCAGTTTTCAAATAAGTTGATCAGAAGATTTTATAGAGTAATCGATCAAAGAAAAAATTTTGGTAAAAAATCTAATCAAAAACAGTTTTGATGGCACCAAAGTTATACTATTTATTGGGTGGCACAATAGTCCGATCAGGGAGGTCTTGAATCTGGGACGATCTGATTAAAGGTCATAGTCTGAAAAAGATCAAATTTTAACAATTGAAAAATTTTAACGCGTGTTTTTAGTTCGTGGAAAAGAATGTTCGTGGAAAACTGGCCACGTGACAACATATAGTCCCGCTTTTCATGTTTCGTATACTATTTCCAAGGATGGAATAAAGTTACGCAAAACATGGAATAAATTATTTTTATCTTTTTAAAAAAGGTCACGATTTGTAACCAGTATTCATGGATAAATCTAAACAAATGCCATCGTTTTGAGAATGTAATTAGCTCAGAACTTTATTGTCCAATTTATAGTAGTTACTAATTGAGACAAAATTGAAAGACTTAATTGTTCTTATCAACAGTGTTAAAAGTAATTGTAGAATCTCTCATTATTTTCTTGATCCACCCTTAGTGTCGAGAGAAAAGTTTCTGAAACTAATTATTAATTGAGCTTTCTTTCATTTCATTAATTAGATACCGTAAACGTGGAAATGGGCAACGTGGAAATGAATTACCTATAGTATAGAACCTAGTGACTTATGACGTAGTGATTGGTTAATAACTATTGTCCATCACGAAATATCGTCCCAAGTTTGTACGCTAGCACCAAAAACAGGCATCGTGAAAACTGAGTAAACATATATCCAATTTGGAAACAACTTTGAGCTAGATTCGTGAGCCACAAGCAATCACAATTCAATATTAAATAGGATTCAAAATACGGGATATAATTGAGCATATATGTTCAATTTATTGGGCACTGGCCACGTGATGTCAACATGGGCCTGTTAGGTTTCAGTGCGGCCTTTGTCTAAAACATCTGAATTCACTTTTCAACCTAATTTTGCTCTACGTTGCTGCAGTATCGTAATCCTGCTGCAATATTTTAACTCTGCGTTTCTACGTTTCTTTGACAAATCGATTTTAGCCGCACTTATGACCAGTTTAAACTATTAAACTTGATCTTTAAAAAACATAAAGAAACAAAGAAACAACTAAAGCGAGGTGCTCAATCAAATCTATGAATAATACCTAACTGGCTATAAAAATGCATGATGAAACACCCAAACAAAAATATAAGTATGCTTTGATGAAAAGAGTTGCTTAAAACAAAACTCAAAATCATGGCTAAAAATTAATCGTGTTGTCTTCAATACAAAAAATTTTTCTAGCCGAAAGCAACCCATTGATGATAATATGACCAACAAAAACTCTCAAAAAGCATTTGGGACCAAGCAGAGAACAAACAAAGAATGTTATTAATTTTTCATTTTAAAAAAAGTTAAATATATAAATAAAACTCATCTTTACCAAAGACAAAATTTGGCGATAACGAGTAACTACTTGGCACCTTTGATGCCCAAAAAACGTGTTTGCTCGAGAATGTTTGCTCAAGAAATAACATTTTCAATGTCTACTCTTTACTACCTAATGCTACCATTAATCTAATATGAAGGTCAACAGAAAACTTGGTGGACACATTAGAAACTAACAGGAATAAAAAACGATTCTCAGTACAGTTTTCTCCATTTATATTAACAAGAGGTGAAAACTTCAATGGGTCAATAAAATCAGTTTTGAAGATTATGGTCCAGCAAAAAAAAATATCAAAAAGACACGACAGGCGTTCTTAAAAATTTGTCAGTATAAAATAAGCCAGTTTTGACAGCTCATTGTAATGTTTTCAACATCAAATTGTACAATTAATTTCTGCCTAATAAAAACACTACTACAAAAAATTTTAGAAAGTTTATTTCAAGAGACACAAGAAATACAAAGCGAAAAAAATTGGAAAAATTGCTACGTTTTTAGATGATTTTAGCATAATCACAACATATCTCTCATTAAGTATATAACTCAAGAACATTCCAGATTCACGAAACTCACGAGAACTAACAAAGAACGTGAGTAAGAACAAATTGTCAAGACAAAAAACAACAAAGTGAAAATGACAAGTATTTAAAGAAACAAATATGTCAATTTTCCGCTAAAACTTTTCAAAAGCTGAATTTTTCTATTTCAATTTACGGTTTGCTAGCAACTATAACATCACTTTTAACACTTATGAGAATAAAAATATTGGCTTTTTTTTCACACACTTTAGCCCTTTAACCCATTTCAAAGGCTCAGGGTCATCAAAAAAATGTGCGAAAACATCTAAGAAAACGGGGCAGCGTTACAATTCCTAATTTTTTTGAATTGCTGTAGCAAGAGCTAAAAATTAGTTGGGTCAGTAGAAAATGACACTATTAAGAAATCAGCTAACAATGTTTGTTGTTGGTGATAACGGTGGTGGTGGTGGTTTTGGTGTATGTGTATTTGTGCGTGCGTGCGTGCGTGCGTTAGTGCGTGCGTGCGTGCGTGCGTGCGTGCGTGCGTGCCTGCGTGCATGCTTGCGCGCGTGTGTGCGTGCGTGCGAGTCTAAGTGTGTGAGTAAAAATGAGTGAGTGAGTACATGTGCGTGTGCGTTTGTATTGTCTTATGTGTTTGCGCGCGCGCGCGCGCGTGTGTGTGTGTGTGTGTGTGTGTGTGTGTGTGTGTTTGTATGCGTGCGTGTATTGGATTTCTATTTTAAATGAGCTTTCTTATGGCACAACTCGTATCTCTCTACAATGCAAAGAAAACTTAATTGCATCATCGGCTTGCGGAAAAGAAGACGACATGCAAAATGGTTCCCCATTACAAGTAGTGTTGGATCAATTGGCACTTTCCCGTTCCAACTACACTGCTCACATTTGTACACCATTATTACTGAGACAAACATATCTTCGTTTATGTAATTGATTAGGCCCTGTACTAGAACATAATTCGATAGAAATGTTTTTTGCCCCTGCATTTATCAAAACTACCAATTCTACATCTGTGCCGTGTCACATTTCAGCCTGTATTGGTCTTTTCATGCAGACTTTTGAACAAGCACATTTTTGAATGCACCGGAACTATGAACCAGCCAAAGTCCGGATCATAGGCGGTTTCGGTTTGGCTGGGTATTTTCATGTCTTTTTGACCGATCTGGTCATTTTAATCATTTTCAATCTGGTCAATGGAGTGTTTCCATGTGTTTTTGTTCGTTTTGAGAAATAATAATATATTCACCTTGTTTTTTTTATTTGCAACACAATATGGTATAATCGCCTCCAGCTTTCACAGCAGCCTGTTTGTCGTGACCATCTGCCTCTGACTTATTCCCTGAAGCAGTGTCCTTTTCCTCCTCGGATGTTTCCTTACAATCCACAGCCACTATTTCCTCCTGTTCCACGCTTTCACTTTTACTCTTGTTCACTGAGAAACAGTTGCAACTACTCCCAATACCACCTCCACGATTGACTGATGTGCTGGTTTTCCTAAAGAATTGAATTTCGCCATTCGCAATCATTTGACAATATGTTTATTCTTATGGATGTTCAAAAGAAAGTTGATCAGAACCCGATGTGAAGTCGAGGAAATAAGATGTGACAAAATATTTTTTATTTTTTTTTGGGGGGGGGGGGGGGGGGGTTGGGGATTCATTCCAGGCTGTTAAATAAAAAGTCTTTTAAAGAACTTGTTCTCTGTATTTGGGGTCAGTATTTCAAAACAAATAAGAACAATAAGCCTGCACTTCGAATCATCCGATCATAAATCTGGCATTTCAAATCATGAAGCATATCACAGAATAATCGGAAATTTTCCTATTGGATTTAATGCCAGCTAATGAAGTAAAGTTTACGAATCAAAGATGAGCTCGCGTATCGAAGATTCGAGTTTATATATTGAAGTTGTTTATGGATTGAAAGTGTCAGATTATGAATTTAAGGCATCAGCTTATCGATTGAAGATGCTAACGTAATGGAATGAAAATGTTAGTTTTAGTGACACCACCCAGTGAATCGCAATTTGATACACCTTGATAAGAAACACACTATAAAATGGCAAATTTTGCTAAGAAAATATTATCAAGAAAAATTAGCCATGCAAACATAAAGATTAGTACGAAATTCAAGATCTTTGCATGGGCATCAAGAAACAAGATCTTAGAAAGATAACCAAAATTAAATGGTGTAAGAAATATAAAGCAACTTTAAAAAAGATTTACCATAATATCATATGATTAAGCACAAATTATCTAGATTTAAGAAGAATAATCAAGAACTGTGGGGAAACTCAACTTCTGTTAGTTCATTGGCCAACAATTGAGCAAATTTTCTTTAGCATATCAAAATTTTTCAAGTGGAAGCAAGCTCGGTATGTATATAATACACATCATGATCAGGACCGGCACCGGGAAGGTCTTCAATAAAATCCCATAAAAAACTAAGAAGATCTTATAATTAATTAATATAACAGTCAAACACAACTGAAAACTGAACGAGAGGCGGGTAGAAAAAAATGCCCCCGACTGGATTTGAACCATTGACTTCCCGAGCAAAAACCACATGCACTGGCCACTGGGCTATCAGACCCTTAGTTTTGCTACAAAGCAACCAATATTATATTAGCAACAAGCTTTACTTCGGAATGAGAGAAATAGAGATCACTCAAAAATGAGGAGCGAAAGCGTGCAAAAGTCACTTGAGAAGTCACAGAATGTTCAAGAAGAAAAGCGCAAAATGATCAAGCAGAAAACATAAAAATGACCAACACGTTTACAGTAATTGCTATGAACTTCGTTCAAGAGCAATAAATAATTCTCAAATCTTTAATTGACGAACAAAAAATGTTTTGTAGCAGGTACAGTACACTAGACTAAAAAACATCCAATCTTTGCTGGAATATCTTCCTACATTTTGCTAATATTTTTTAATGTCTGTTTTGTTCAATTTGCTCAATTATTACAACTGGTGGAAACACAAAAAACAATGAAACACATAACTCATATCTTCCATATTTTGAATAATAGACGACTGTTCACAGAAAACTCTATTTGTACTCAGAAACACGATTTTTTACTGACCCGGCTACAAAATAAACTAGGGCAGTTTTTGCATCAAAGCACATTCAGGAAAAAATTTCCATAGTCATAGAGTCATTAGAAACGGAAAGAGTCTGAGACTTATAGCTAAAAACTCGCCATTCACTGAAATGTTGTTGCTTGAGTGAATTTTGCCTGATATCAGACCAGGAAACAGTTGAGGCAATTATAGTTGAGATTTTTGCTCTTTATTACTTAAACATTCACTCTTCTTCCTTCTCTAGAAAAAATGAAACTAACTTGAAGCCAAAACTCACTTAAAAATAAGAATTCGAAAACAAAATTATTGCAGCTCCTCTCCTCCTATCCTCTAGTTTTGCTAATTTTGAGTAATCTTTATCAATATTATATTATATAAAAAAATGGTTTTAATGCTGAAAGCTTGGTTCGTTTTACCCTCACATTGTACTTTGAGTTCACGGGAAGATGTTTTCTTTTCTTTTCTTGTGACCGAAATACACCAAACATCAATTGGAAATATTAGAAACTGTTACTAAGAGTTGTCAATATTTTGTCAAGAGATGCCAAGAAATTTTCTTGGTTTATCGTGATAAGATCTTATCAAGATTAACCAGGAAATTCTGATATTTCAAGTTCTTGGCAAAATGTTTCAAACTTTACAAGAGATGTCAAGAACATGCATGCCATCAAGGTGTATCAAATTTTGATTCACTGCACAGTGAGATGGCTTCCGTAATCGAGGTTTCACACTTCGAGTAATTTTTATAAAGTGGTTTGACGCCAAGATTAATATTTAGTATATGTCAAACTTTTCTCGCCAATTTGCACTATTTAGCTCAAATTCACACTATTTGTGACTCGACATTGCCGTTTTTTTTCTAACGCAAGCGCCCCTGAAACAATTTGACATAATAGATTCTGTACCTTTTCTTGTGTTTTGATGACTTGCTCGTTTTCCGCTTCATCACTTTGCTACTTTTTGAAGCTTTGATATCTCCTGTGGCTGAAAATATACCAAACGAAGTAGTTAATATTTTGGTTAATGTTGAACGACAATTGAAAACTACGAGAGAATTACTATTCAAATGATAGTATAATTTATAAATACGACAAAATCTTGATCAAGGACGCAACTAATGCGTTATAAAAAGTATTAAAACAGCATCTCTACGAAATGGGTTAGATTTTTATCACTCAAAATCGCACTGCTGAAAATGGCCAATTTGGTGTATTGTTTTTTTTTCTGATTTTTCCGTTTGTTTACCCCTTCCTTCCCACCTGAACGTTAAACACCCTCAGTAACAGAGCATGTGCAATTACACTGCAGTCGGTCAAAATGCAAAACAACTTATATTTTAAATTTTGGTAGGAGGTTTTAATGATCACTAAGCGGGGAAGGGTGCCAAAACGGAATAGATCATTTTTTTTACCTCGGGTCAATTCTTTCGAAAGGATGGATGTCTGGGAGACTACCGACAATAATGGTCCTCTTTGTGATCAAGACGGTTGAAATTACCTTGAATATCATCCGGGCAACTGGCACTTGTGAGCACTTGGACCTTGTTGATCTCAGCCACCACTTTGGACTCCCACGCTTCAGACGTCTGGCACTGGACACTTTTCATTTTCCCAACAATATCTCCATCTGTTCCACGGCCATCTTTTCCCCCCTTTTCACCTATCTGAGTTTTACTGTCAGAGCGTTGGTAGATGTCATGTGATGGGTAATGAGAGGCTTCTGCGTCATACCGGAGACTTTCAACTTGTTCACTTGGCTCTTTTTCAATTTCCACCGAGTGTGCCTTTTGTTCCAAAATTTCCACCCGTGGGCGGAATGACTGCAAAACAGAAATCAACTACTTAATTGCCATAGATTGCCTTTAAGTTTCAATATATAACTGTTTTAGAATACTACACAGAGAAACTTTTCGCCTAGAAGAAGAAACCACTTTTAATATGATAGATAATTTGCTTGAATTGCGTATGTTCCATCCTTCTTAATAATCAGTGTGAATTTTTGACTGTCTGTTTAATTTAAAACTAGCTAGCCCTCAATACCATTAAAAAGATCTTTAAAGAATAAAAATTATAATTTGCGAAGACCTGTTCTTTCAGTGTATAACATACGACCAAGGTCGTACGGATTGCTATAGAACGACTGGTGGGAGCTCGAACTTATTAGGAATCGACTGTTGAGCTTCAGTCATTGGAGAAGGTGTGGCTCTTAAGGCCGGTTCTTTTGGTTGGGAGAAAATTGTCGGGATTGAAACAGAAAAAAAAGTCAAAACTGAATTGGCTGATTTTTTTCTGTTTTTTTTTTCAATGTCAAAAAGTGTTCTATTGTGTCGTGAGCAGTTTTAAATAGATTCTAAAACTATAATTATTTAATCTTCTACACTGAAAGCTAATAAGTTTAATACCAATATCAGCTAGCAAACCCTCTAATGAACTTTGATAACATAATTCTCAAGGACTTAATGACCGGGCTTTATCGGTTTATCCCGTCTTTTTGACTGACCGTATTCACTATACTGCGTAATTCAATGCATGAAACAAATTACAATCCATTCAGTTGAAACAGTGAGCGAAGTAAGTCGTAAGTCAGAAGTCCAACGTGAAAATCGCGACTTACGTAAAACGAAATACGTGATCAAAAGGTAAAGCGAAATAAAAAACATAGCAGGACAAGTCCTGACGTCAAATTCACAAAATTTTCATTGACTACATAAAAACTAGATCTAGAACGGACTATGAGTGAGTTGGGAAAACCATTCCTGAAAATTCAGATACAAAACCTAAATAAAAACAGAAAATCAAGTCAAAATGCCGCTTATGGACAAAAAACCACTAGCGAGAAAACGAATTTCTATTCAAACATCTTTTTCTCACTTTACTTTAAAATCAGAGCAAAAAAACTTCAAGCCGCAAAACCACTAGTTTTTTTCGCTCCACTTCCTGTTTCGGCGTGAGCAAAATCCCTGAAATGTAAAAAGGAGGGCGCCTTAACAATAGCCGTTTGAGAGGCTAAAAATGAATACAATTCATGTTAAACAAAACTCAAGAGGGATAAAGTCAATTGAAAATTAAAACCGGCCAGTTAAAATAAAGCCTGAAACAAAAAGCATAAAAATTACCTCGAACGTTTTTCGAGAGCAATTATAAATTCAGGTGAAGAACTAAAAAACATAACCAAATAAAACGTCGGAGGAATTGCTCTTCAACGACTAGTGGGAGCTCTAATCAATTACAGCCTGCTTCAATCGGGGGTTGGGGGAGCGTAAATGGGACTAAGAAGTTCTATAGTGGGCTTCAAATAACCACAGTAGAGGTTAACATATACCACTATTAAAATTTAAAGTAAAAAATAACACCAGTTTCGGCGCACTTTTCAGTTGACTTTTTGTATAAAATTGCCGCCAATTGAGTTCAGCTGCTTGAAATTGTGATTGGAATTAAAAAATAGAGGGAATTGTAGATCACGCGAAATGCAAATAGTCAAGGGCGTAAAAGTCACTCGGAAAGTCAAAATTGTCAAGCAAAAATTTTGCATAAAAAAAACACACACGTTTACAATAATTGCTATTAATTACGTTCAGGAGCAATTAAAAAAAGATTTAGCTTTCCTGAAGTATGCGCCAAGCTATATTGGATTCCTACGAGCCAGAAACGATAATCATATAATATTGAATTAAAACTTTTTTTAAAAAAACTTGAAAAACATTACATTTTACGTTTTTCTAACCCAGGAACTTGAAAATGGTTATAACAAATCGAAATGCCGCATGCCTACTAATTTGTAGAACTACGAGGATGCAATAAGAAATTGTTTACTTTTTGACGTGATAAAACTAAGAAAAAAACCACACAAATTTTTGATTTCGATTTCAAAAAATTGGAGTCATTATCTTTTGATTGAAATTGGAAACCGTTATAATCAACTTCTGAGAAGTGAGCACATGAGATAAAGCCTTTACGCCTTCTCAAGCACCAAATTAATTATGGTTTCAATTAGCTACTCATTGACTTGACCGCAAAGAGAAATGAGCTCCAACTTTTGCAGCAACTGAAAAAATATTAAGGAAAGACAAAATAGAAAAAGGCAGGAAAAATGGGCTCTGAACATAGAAAACTTTTTGTGGAAAAAATTGCCATAGAAATAACGACATTATGTTGCTAAAAAAGTTCCCTTCATGTCACTTAAAAAAAGAGACAGAAAGAAAAAAGACTCAAACATCAAAACCTTATCAACCGTCACGGAATTAATATACAAAATAATGCATAGAAATGGGATTTTTTGTCATTTTCTGTTTGAAACTCAGTTTTTTATTCCTTGACTTTCTAAGCAAGTTTGCGTTCATCGACTTTCGTAAAACATTTTCCGGAATTTTTTTGGGTCTCTGGCTGTTTTGCAACCACTTAATCGGCAGTACTCCTAAAATGGAGACCAGTGAAGTGTTGTAATCTCTGCAGCTTTATATTTTCAAGCGTTTGATTTATAGAAGATGCAGCATGAAAGTCCATAAGAGGTATTACACCACACATTAAAAGATTAGGTAAAAACTATTGTACCCAATTGGTATCATCAACAAAAAAAAACGCACAGGAAAATTAGAAAAAAAACATGTTTCCAATTGCAGCTAAATATGACTAAAGTCTTAAAACAAATTCCATTATATTTCATGACGGAAAATTACGAATTACACGTAAATCATACTTTCTCTTTCAAATAACTTACATGTATTATTTCTGTAGCATCGCTGATGTCAAGAGGAGGAATGTCTTTTGCTTCCTTATTTTCTGCATCTCTAACAGCGATACACTCCTTCTGATCAGGCGGCAGTGTTGCTGGTTCCACAGTGGGTTTCTCACCGTTCTTTTGCTCATTTTGTTTGTTTTTAACAATCTTCTCGTCCTCTGTTGAGGTATCACTGCTACTCCCACTGCCCCCAACACAACTGAGCCGTTTACTCCCTCTTCTGGTAACTATGCATATCAAATTAGGATATGTTACATTTGAATTCAACAGTTTGAAGAGAAAAAATCCCAGCAACACAAGTATTTTTGCGACTGGTGCCCTTGCATACAGTAAAATACATACGTGTTGACACCTCGTTTACACACAGACACAGACACAGACACAGACACAGACACAGACACAGACACAGACACAGACACAGACACAGACACAGACACACACACACACACACACACACACAAACACACACACACACACACACACAAACACACACACACACACAAACACACAACACACACACACACACACACACACACACACACACACACACGCAAACAAACACATACACACACATGCAGACACTGCAAAAGTGTGAATTGAAATCATGAAAAAATGATAAAAAGAAGGGCAAATAAATTATTTTGAGAAAATTATTGACATAGAAAGATGAAATTTCAAACAAAGTCTAAAAGGATACGATATTTTGAACATTCTGAAAAAACAATCGAGATCTAGTATTTATTAACTGAAATGCAAAATGACTTCTTGTGTTGATAAAATTGAAAAGTAAGCGTTTTGACAACTTCGGTCACATTGTATTGTTATGTAAAATGAGCAACTAACACCCTCGCGTTTTCCACACTAAATGACAGTGTTAAATTTAATTTAGCGATAAAAGTCGAGCTCAAAAGGAACAAAATCTGAGACTTACAGTTTCGATCATATTAATCATCTGAAATTGCAAGTTGTTACAAGTTTAACTATCTTCTCCAAGATAACCGCAACATTTCAAAAGTTAACTATCTTTAACAAAAAAGATACACACGGACATGTATTCCATTATAGATAATCATCCACACACAATATGCAACACACAACCCCTTTTTGATGCCTCACGGGTTGCCCATCATACAAAAATCCTGGTAATCATACAAGGTCATATATGATCCACGGTAATCATACAAGGTCATATATAATTTGTATGATATTCTGGTAATCATGCAACTGTCATACAATTTTTAAAAGGACGCTTAAACAGCCTCAATTGTGACGCTTAGTTCGCTTGAAGTAAGCTAGATAATGATACCAGTTCATTTTATCCCAGTTAGCATTTTCAATTTTCCTTCTTGTCGTACAAGGTTATATATGAAAGTATGATTTCCTGGTAGTCATAAAAGAATCATAAACTGGCAAGCAACTTTTTCTTGAAATCAATCAAAAGCACACGCCAATCACATTCCAACGTTTTGTCAGCTAATTTACGCCATAATAAAGAAATTTGCGTTTTTTTGTGCTTATCATACAAGCTCATATATGGATATATGAATACCTTGTAATGATACAAAATCATACAAAAATCAGATTTCCAGTCTCTATTCAAACAAAATTCGAGAAAATCAATATTCTACAACATAAATTGGATACTTTCAATATCTGTCTCAAAACAAATTCTTTAATAGTTTTTCATTTTCCGAGGTATAGTATATGCAAGATATTTTTGATTTTTTTTTCTGTTATTTTTGTACTTCGCTGGACTTTACCAATTGTACCGAAGGCTATATATATATATACATATATATATATATATATATATATATATATATATATATATATATATATATATATAAAATTCCGTCCGATTGTGAAAATTGCAAAAAAATTGGAATTTTCTGAAAAATTCAGTTTTTAGCGAAATTTTGAAATTTTTGTCGAAAAGGCGAAATATTTAGCGAAAATTTATGTGTTATGATATCTATAACTATTCTTTTGAGTAGATGTTGCTTTCAGCAGATTTTCGTCATTATGTCCTCAGGTTTGTATGCATTTGTATTTTTAAGTGACGCAAAAACCTGGCGTTACTCACAAGCTTAGATCATAACCTGTGTAGAAGTTTAATTGATGTCTCCCACAATGGTGCTTATCGTTTCCTTAGTGTATTTTACTTGAATGATCTCCCTGTTATTAACATACAAGAATCATATATGATTTCTTGGTTACCATAAAAAAGCATATATGATTTTCTGGTAATCAAACTTTGATCATAAATGATTCCCATGTAATCATACATCGGTCATAAATGGTTTCCCACTATTCATAAAATATCATAATCCTCTCAACTTTTTATGATATCCTGGTTGTCGTACAAGGGTCATATATGATGTCCCAGTAATCATACAAAATCATTGATGATTTCGTGGCAATTATACAAGGATCCTACTAAGAAATAGCGTATGATTTGTATGACATCATATATGATCCTTGTTTGACCACTACGAATTGTCAACCCGGGCTTTCCTGACGACATATCAACAATCTGGGAAAAGCATATTCAACTTCATGTTCAAAATAATCTTAATCAAGAGAACACAAAATTTGGCTATAATTTGGTCGAAAACCAGCCCGAAACGCCATAATGGGCGCTGAAATGGCACTAAATGTGCTCTAGGGGTTCTTTGTCGTTACATAACAACTCCCGCTAACGCCCTTTTATCAAAGCAAGAACTCACGAACGATCATTTTTTAGCGCTTGTATAGAAATTGCACTAAAAACGTTTTAAGACCTGTGATATCTTGGTTAAGACTTTACATATGTTTAGACTGGAAATAAAACGTGATCACCATTTATAAAACAAATCTACGTGTATTTTACTGAAAAAGTACTGATCAAGACCTGAAACTCGTTCCGGTAACTCGCATCTACACAAACAAACGCGTTAACGCAATAATTAGAAGCTAATCAATAATTTTGATTCCTGCACATGATCATCACATGTGTTTCATGCGCATAAACCCCAACAGATCTCACAAGGGGCTCAACCACCTACACATACAACCTCACATATAAATGCACAAGTTTTTTCTAATATTTTGAAATAACATAATGTCTACATTGTTTCTTATTGTCGAAAAGGATAATGAAGATTATTTTTTGAAGAAAAGTTTGAGCATCAGAGCAAAACTTGTCAATTTCACTATATTAAGTAGCTTTCTTCTGAAGGTTTATAACTACAAATAAGTTAAATTTAACTAATTTTTTTTCTTATGACTCCAAGTAATTGTTCGATGAAACTTCTTGCGCATTTAATTTGTTTTTTTAAAGCCAAATAAAATCTTCCAGTTATTCCACTTTATTTTTTAGCAAATTTCACAAATCGAATTGATTAATCGAAGGAGCACAATTGATTTTTTCCTTAAGTTGCTATAGTGGTAATTCATTTATTTCTCTCTCCAGACTACTCTGATTTTCATTTGTTGTTAACCATTGAAACTCAGAGTAGCATGATTTCTCAATTGCTGATTGAAAAACCAAATTGTATACATTTCTTTGCAACTATACCATAGAGTTATCAAGAAATTTTACTTGAAAAAACAACAATCTGACAGGAATAAATAATTTGTATTCTGTTAAGAATTTTGACTGATTTATATCAATAAAAAGAATGCTCACTTAAATTTACAACTTTTCGGGAACAATTACGTTGCAATTGTTTTTTTCGTATATTCTTCGCATTGCTGCGACTGGTTTCTAACAAATGAAAAGTTTTATTGATTGTTCCGACCCCACTCAAATGGGTTTTTTTTGTTCAGTCAATTTTGGCCGATCGATATAGTAATCGCAGAGAAATGTGAGTGGTATCATTAAAAAGCTGGTCCAGCGTAGAATTCAAAATTAAAAAGATTTTTTTATTTTCGTTTTTTTCGAGGAGTTATCGAGGATTGAAGTTTTGTGCGAACACGGGATATTTGTTCACTTTTAGTCTGATTTTTCTTCAAATTCTATAAAAATAGTAATTTAAACTTAAATTTCTTGCCAAAAATGCACCAATTTTATGTTCTTAATAGACTAAAGGCGATAAAAAAGACTAGTTCTGGTCTCATAGGGAGCTTCAATATCGAAAAAGTTGAGAGCTCTTTTTTTTATAAAACTTTTCTACTTTTTTTTGCTTTTTTCAACCACCTGGAGACAAGTCACTTTTCATATCCAAGTTCCGTCAATTACAAACCTCTTTTACAGCCAAATGAATACCAATGAACAAAAAATCGTTTTCAGGGAATTGGTCATGTTTTTTTTAAATTTGACTCTGAGTTTTCGTCATTTTAAATGAAATTTTGAATTTCTTTTTGAGGTTTTACTAATTTTTTTGGTGTCTTATGGTTTGGACTCATTGACTAAAAGTGTAATATGATCCGTAATGAGATTTAAGTGAGCATATCCAGTCCTTTGAGTGGACAGCGAATGGCTGTTGAAACTTTAAAAATATTTTTTTGAAAATTTTTTCGAACATTAACCAATCATAAACTTATTATCGTGAACTGTAAGCCAGTCTCTGTGATGACAGCACTATCTTCCGTCCTATTGTAACCAAATTGGATCTAGCTGGTGGTTTTTTCTTCTAACTGTTAGTAAGTACTTCAATGTCACATGATTTCAAAAGGTTTTAAATTTTTTTTGGATATTTCTGTATTTCTGTATTATTGGTTACTTATGAAATCTTTGACAGAAAATGACAAAAAATGACAGCTCCTATGGGCTTAAAGAACACGTTCAGTGGATCACAGATAAATTTTTCAGAGAAAAGCTTATGGTTTCAAATGGATTCGACCTTTTCTTCTCGCACTTTTCTACTGAATTTTGGTTTTTGCCTTTCTTTGTTGTTGTTTTCATAGTCATAAGACTTTTTGTGATTGTCTTATTGATCACCTATGCATGACAAACATTCCCATTCTCCTATTGAAGGTTGTTTGAGCGTACTTATTAACTTTTGTTGAAATTTATTGAGTTTAATGGCTGTTAAGAATTTAAAACAAACTTTTCGAAAATTTTTTGAACATTAACCAATCGTAAAGTTTTTGTCAACTGTTATTCATGCTCAGTATTGACAGAACTCACTTGCTTTCTACTGAAACTAAAATAAAATTCGTTGACGTTTTTATCTTCTAACTATTGATCAAATGACTTCAATGACACAAGAATTCAAAATTTCCGCGTATTTTTATTGTTGTTTTCATTGTATTAAGACCTATTGTGATCTCTTATTGATTATCTATGCATGACAAACATTTTTTTCCTGCCATCGAGTTATTTTTGAGCGTAGTTTTTGACCTCCGCTAAAAGCTTTTGAGTTTAATGGCTGTTAAAAAAGGTTTTCTAAAATTTTTTTGAACATTAACCAATCCTAAACTTTTTTTCGTGGACTGTTAGTCAGTCTCTGTACTTATAGTATCCCTTTTAATTTCTAGTGCAGCCAAAATTATTCTGGTTAGCGGTTTTATCTTCTACTTATCTGTTTTAAAACTTCAAGGCCACTAATTTTCATATTTTTTATAAAATTTTCGGGTACTTTTTCTTATTTTTTGGATTAATTTGAAATCTTATCACATTATCCTAGTGCTGATAGTTCCCATTAGTTTAGGGAATACGTCTAACGAATCATATATAAAGTTTTCTGAGAAGAACTTATGATTTAAATTGCTTCGACACATTCTTCTGGCACTTTTCTACTGAATTTTTGGTTGTTGCCTGTCTTTGTTGTTGTTTTCATATTCTTCAGACTTATTGTGATCTCTTATTGATCATCTATGCATGACAAACATCTTTTTCCTGTCAGCGTGTTGTTTTTGAGTGCAGTGATTGACCTCCCTTAAAAGCTTTTAAGTTCAATGGCTCTTAAGACTTAAGTTTTTCGAAAATTTAACCGAATATTAACGGATCCTAAACTTTTTTTTGTGGACTCTTAGTAAGTCTTTGTCGTCAATAACTTGTTGTATGGCTTTATTGACAAAATATTAATGGCAAACAAACTTTTTGTCCCATAGAGGCATCGTTTAGCGTGTTTAGTGGATTCTGTTGAAAGCTAATGAAATTAATTGCGTTTATACTACGAGTTTTCTCAAAATTTTCGTAGTTCTAATGTATTTGTTCATATTTGAAAATAACTGAACACAGAAAAGTTTTTAGTGGAAAGTTCATTTTTTAATGCCTTCGACACTTCTCTCGCTCATTTTTTTTTCCTGAAATTGCTGTTTTTGCCTGTTTTTGTTCTTTCGGCAGCTATAAATTGCTGACAAGTCTCTTAAGCTTGAGGTTGAGGATTGAATTATTGACGTTACCCGAATTAGTTGGTTAACTTATAGTCCTTAGTCTTAAAGTTTTTGAAAAACATTGTCAACCCTTTTTCAAACTTTTCAGTTTTCGTTGCTCTTTTCGTCAAATTGTAACTTATTTTCATCAATGAGAGATCACATCCCAATTTTCGTATTTCAAAAAATAACTCATCTACTGATTTTATTTGTCACAGGTGCTTTGTTTATTGGACAATATGCGTTTTTTTAAACGTTTTTTAATTAGTCTTTTTTTGGCTTTTCTAATCTTCTTTCACAAGAATCGCGTAGTAACAGCTCCAAATGCTTCACAAATCTGGCCCAAATAAATTCATTTAATCTCTCAGTATAAGTCCTGCAGCTGAATTAGTAGAAATAAGAGCTGAATTAAAATTACATGATTTTCAGATAATAGCTAATGATTTTAATGGTAGCAATAGTTTGTTTTCGCAAATCGTTTCTAACTTTTTAAGTTTCCCTTCAGTTCGTTTCTAAGGCTTAGTCTTCCCAAAGACAAAACTTTTGGTTTTTTAATAATTTTTAGTTATTTATCAATGATTATTTAGTTAAAAACTGATGATTTTTAAGACATTTGAAATTTCTTGGGATTAAAAAAATGTTTATTAATTTTTGAATTTCGCCTCATTGATCGTTCTCTTGTTGACTTGTAACATAGTCTCATTAAGAAAACCTTCCATCCGCTGTATAGTTAGGAGAAATTAAATTTCAGTAGTTAAGGTTTTATCTGACTGCATTTTGACGTTGTTACTAAGTGCTTTAAAATTTAGATATTCAGTTTTTGCCGTGAACTTTTTGTTTTTGCTAATTTTTTTTGGTTGTTTTTTGTCTCGTAGTCTCTTTAAGGTCAGATCTCATTGGCACTGTAATAAGGCATTGCATTATGTAATTCAATTAGTAGATAGGTAGTGTGACGATTGTTTTAAATTCAAACATCTATTTTTGTTATTTCTTCATTTGGTTGACAAGTCAAAAATGTAGATGAGCTCGGGTCGGAATATCATGTGCGAACGCACATTAACGAGCCGCCTTGTTGGTATATAAACTTACCAACCTTAAAACGGACCATTATGGAAACTTACAAATCATAGTAAGTTCAAAGAACGGAATATTTATGGACGTTTATGGACCATATATGTTCCGTTTTATGGTAAGTAAGTTTGGTCAACCCGGGATATCATAATTCTATTCTTAAATTAAATGATCCTGCATTTTATTCTCAATACATCTCTTACGTGTCATGTTCAGTGACCCGGCGGTTCGGTAGATTAGGGTTCTAATCTTCCCTATCGGAGATTTTTTGCATGTTTTTTAACGAGAAATTAGTTCATCCACCGACTTTTTTTGTAATATTTTCTTCGTTATTGCAGGTACTGTTTCCAAATTCAAAAATTGGTGAACTAAGATTGCTTTCCAGCAATTTTTAGCGGTAGAAAATTAGCCCGAGATAACTGGAAAGTTGACCGAAGGAGGTTTACTTTTTCTGAAGGCTGTTGCGTAGTTACAGCTGCTCTGAGAGCTACCAAAAGTAGTCTGAAGCTGTTGTTGATTCGCAGATGAAGTAGGGCGGTCAGTGTTGGACGCTGTTGATGGTGGCCAATTACTAGTGGTAGATGCCAGTCTCATCTTGTCAGTGATTGTTGATGTTGTCTGTACCCCTTCATCCGTTCTAGGCACTTGTGTGGTACCTTGAATTAAAAAATTGTTCCCAGGCTGATGTCTTGCAGATTTCAGTCTCTTATCCAGGTCTCGATGCGACTGTTGTTTAGATTTTTGTGTGACCATGGTTTCTCAAAATTCTCTCTTAGCTCAAAATTTTGGTCTAATTAGATAGATGGTCGCCTGATGGGAAGATTCTTCTCATGAAAGTCGAAACAGTTGAGATTAACAAAGGAGTTAAGATTAATTGATGATCATTGATTGATAACGCAGGCCTAATTTTTTCCAAAAACGTCTAAACACTCTAATTGGACTCTCGCTGAGATATATGCCAAAGCTCCATAAATTACTGGTGTTATTTGAAACAATATTATCCAAAAATGTTGGTCCACAATACATATTTTTTTCTGTTTTCCTCTATTCCAGATGGCTGGGGTGTCATTGTCCATAAACAGATAGAATTGCGAAATAATTTCTCTTGGCTCCCAATTTTACTCTAGGGATAAAATCTACTGACTAAACCAATTGCCTTTTGCATGATAAATCCTTTGCTATGCGTAACCTCGTGAATTTTCCATCAAGATAGTGAAATTGTATAACCTTTTTAAAAAAATTTACACATCTTAGTTGAAATTTTGTAATTCACGATCACTGTTGCCATAGCTGTCAAGGTAGTGTACGTAATATTTATCGCAAGTTCTCAAAAAGCAAATTTTTTGGTGACTGTTACCTCTCAGAAGCTAAACTTTCATGAGGAAAGTCAATAGTCCAATCTGCCTAATTGAAAATAGGCCGATTGGACTATTGACTTTCTTAATGAAAGTTTAGCTTCTGAGCGGTATCAGTCACTAAAAAGTTTGCTCTTTGAGATCTTGCGCGTGATCAAATGATTGTCACAAAAATTGAGGAATACGACAAAATAAACATAGCCAGCAGACAGCAAATCGAATTGCAAGCCTTACAATACAGTTAGAACCAGACAATTAAATTATTTGAAAAAATAATTAAACACAATAAATTTAATAACCATGGCTAAGACTCTTGAAACTTTTGTCCAGAAGGCAAAATTTAATCCACTTAAGTATACCCATTGAAACACGCACAAGCTGTGAAAGACAATTATTGGCTAATAAAAACAGAAAAACTCGAGAAAAGTGACAAAACGTTAAAAAAAATTAATACTGAATTTCTTTTTGAAAACTTCTAAATTTCGCATTATTAGTATGTTCAAACATATTTTTTGTCTATTTTATTTGTTTAGTATCTCTTCTGCAAGGAGTAAGAAACTTTGATTTGCTCATAAACATCGAAAAACTCACAAAACGAGAAAGTTTTTCAAAAAAGTTAAAAACAGTTGCAAATTTTATTGAGTTGTTGCTAAAATTCATAACAATTATATCTCAGAACCATTTCAATGTCTCCAGAAACTACCGAGAATCCCTTGTTCATGCCTTTTACTGGCCCATAAAGATTGATAAACTCGGAATATGATGATAATTTTCCGAAAATTCACTGAATATCAAATTTTGTCCAAAAATTGCAAACATTTGTACTAGTAAAATGTTGAAAACTATTCCATCTGCCTTAGCAACTATGCAGGAACCTATTATCGAACGCTTGAGGAGGGTCTATGGTCCCTGAGTCTGAAAAGACTAAAAAACTAAAATAAAAAAAATCAAAATTAGTATCATTAGTATCATTTGTTTATCAAAACAAGTGATAATAAACATGTTTGCCAAGACATGTCATCTTGTTTGGGGTGCCCAAACAATAGAGGTCAAAAACTGAACCTAAAAATTAGTAATGTTGCAAAGCACCCTAATCAACTTTGCAAGCGCCAGCTTAAGACTGATCAAATAAAAAAACTCCAAAAATGAGGGAAAAACGTGAAAAAGTGGAACATTTGGGCTCAAAAACTCGTAAAAATGGCCATGTATCGATGCCTTCCCAGCGGATGCACCACTCTAAGAGTACTATTTCAAAGAGTACTAATGCTAGCTATGGACCTCTGATGAAACCTGATACCTGCTTATCCCGTTATGAAAGATGGAGTTCATGGAAAAATGTGTAAAACCATCTTACAAAAAAGCCAGAGCACCAAAACGAACCGAATTTTTTTGGATTGTAAAAACGAGAGAGCACCAATTCTAACCAAATTTTTTTAATTGAAAAAAGACAGAGAATTCTAAGAGTACTATTTCAAAGAGCACTAATGTTAGCTATGGACCTCTGATGAAATCTGATACCTGCTTATCCTGTTATGAAAGATGGAGTTCATGGAAAAATGTGTAAAACCATCTTACAAAAAACCAGAGCACCAATACGAACCAAATTTTTTTGGATTGTAAAAAAGAGAGAGCACCAATTCGAACCAATTTTTTTTAATTGAAAAAAGGGCAGAGAATTCTAAGAGTACTAAGGTTAGCTATGGACCTCTGATGAAACCTGATACCTGCTTATCCCGTTATGAAAGATGGAGTTCATTGAAAATGTTAAAAAACCATCTTACAAAAAAGCCAGAGCACCAATACGAACCAAATTTTTTTGGATTGTAAAAAGGAGAGAGCAAAATTTCAGTAGTTAAGGTTTTATCTGACTGCATTTTGACGTTGTTACTAAGTGCTTTTAAATTTAGATATTCAGTTTTTGCCGTGAACTTTTTGTTTTTGCTAATTTTTTTTGGTTGTTTTTTGTCTCGTAGTCTCTTTAAGGTCAGATCTCATTGGCACTGTAATAAGGCATTGCATTATGTAATTCAATTAGTAGATAGGTAGTGTGACGATTGTTTTAAATTCAAACATCTATTTTTGTTATTTCTTCATTTGGTTGACAAGTCAAAAATGTAGATGAGCTCGGGTCGGAATATCATGTGCGAACGCACATTAACGAGCCGCCTTGTTGGTATATAAACTTACCAACCTTAAAACGGACCATTATGGAAACTTACAAATCATAGTAAGTTCAAAGAACGGAATATTTATGGACGTTTATGGACCATATATGTTCCGTTTTATGGTAAGTAAGTTTGGTCAACCCGGGATATCATAATTCTATTCTTAAATTAAATGATCCTGCATTTTATTCTCAATACATCTCTTACGTGTCATGTTCAGTGACCCGGCGGTTCGGTAGATTAGGGTTCTAATCTTCCCTATCGGAGATTTTTTGCATGTTTTTTAACGAGAAATTAGTTCATCCACCGACTTTTTTTGTAATATTTTCTTCGTTATTGCAGGTACTGTTTCCAAATTCAAAAATTGGTGAACTAAGATTGCTTTCCAGCAATTTTTAGCGGTAGAAAATTAGCCCGAGATAACTGGAAAGTTGACCGAAGGAGGTTTACTTTTTCTGAAGGCTGTTGCGTAGTTACAGCTGCTCTGAGAGCTACCAAAAGTAGTCTGAAGCTGTTGTTGATTCGCAGATGAAGTAGGGCGGTCAGTGTTGGACGCTGTTGATGGTGGCCAATTACTAGTGGTAGATGCCAGTCTCATCTTGTCAGTGATTGTTGATGTTGTCTGTACCCCTTCATCCGTTCTAGGCACTTGTGTGGTACCTTGAATTAAAAAATTGTTCCCAGGCTGATGTTTTGCAGATTTCAGTCTCTTATCTAGGTCTCGATGCGACTGTTGTTTAGATTTTTGTGTGACCATGGTTTCTCAAATTTCTCTCTAGCTCAAAATTTTGGTCTAATTAGATAGATGGTCGCCTGATGGGAAGATTTTTCTCATGAAAGTCGAAACAGTTGAGATTAACAAAGGAGTTAAGATTAATTGATGATCATTGATTGATAACGCAGGCCTAATTTTTCCAAAAACGTCTAAACACTCTTATTGGACTCTCGCTGCGATATATGCCAAAGCTCCATAAATTACTGGTGTTATTTGAAACAATATTATCCAAAAATGTTGGTCCACAATACATATTTTTTCTGTTTTCCTCTATTCCAGATGGCTGGGGTGTCATTGTCCATAAACAGATAGAATTGTGAAATAATTTGTCTTGGCTCTCAATTTTACTCTAGGGATAGAATCTACTGACGAAACCAATTGCCTTTTGCATGATAAAACCTTTGAAATGCGTAACCTCGTGAATTTTCCATCAAGATAGTGAAATTGTATAACCTTTAAAAAAAATTTTACACATCTTAGTTGAAATTTTGTAATACACGATCACTGTTGCCATAGCTGTCAAGGTAGTGTACGTAATATTTATCGCAAGTTCTCAAAGAGCAAATTTTTTGGTGACTGTTACCACTCAGAAGCTAAACTTTCATGAGGAAAGTCAATAGTCCAATCTGCCTAATTAAAAATAGGCCGATTGGACTATTGACTTTCTTAATGAAAGTTTAGCTTCTGAGAGGTAACAGTCACCAAAAAGTTTGCTCTTTGAGATCTTGCGCGTGATCAAATGATTGTCACAAAAATTGAGGAATACGACAAAATAAACATAGCCAGCAGACAGCAAATCGAATTGCAAGCCTTACAATACAGTTAGAACCAGACAATTAAATTATTTGAAAAAATAATTAAACACAATAAATTTAATAATCATGGCTAAGACTCTTGAAACGTTTGTCCAGAAGGCAAAATTTAATCCACTTAAGTATGCTCATTGAAACACGCACAAGCTGTGAAAGACGATTATTGGCTAATAAAAACAGAAAAACTCGAGAAAGTGACAAAAACGTTAGAAAAAATTAAAAATGAATTTCTTTTTGAAAACTTCTAAATTTCGCATTATTAGTATGTTCAAACATATTTTTGTCTATTTTATTTGTTTAGTATCTCTTCTGCAAGAAGTAAGAAACTTTCATTTGCTCATAAACATCGAAAAACTCACAAAACGAGAAAGTTTTTCAAAAAAGCTAAAAACAGTTGCAAATTTTATTGAGTTGTTGCTAAAATTCATAACAATTATATCTCAGAACCATTTCAATGTCTCCAGACACTACCGAGAATCCCTTATTCATGCCTTTTACTGGCCCATAGAGATTGATAAACTCGGAATTTGATAATAATTTTCAGAAAATTTATTAAATATCAAATTTTGTCCGAAATTTGCAAACATTTCTAAAAGTAAAATGTTGAAAACTATTCCATCTGCCTTAGCAACTATGCAGAAACCTATTATCGAAAGCTTGAGGAGGATCTATGGTCACTGAGTCTGAAAAGACTAAAAAACTAAAACAACAAAAATATAAATTAGTATCATTAGTATCATTTATTTATCAAAACATTTATTTATCAAAACAAAAAGTGATAATAAACATGTTTGCCAAGACATTTCATCTTGTTTGGGGTGCCCAAACAATAGAGCTAAAAAATTGAACCCAAAAATTAGTAATGTTGCAAAGCACCCTAATCAACTTTGCAAGCGCCAGCTTAAGACTGATCAAATAAAAAAACTCCAAAAATGAGGGAAAAACGTGAAAAAGTGGAACATTTGGGCTCAAAAACTCGTAAAAATGGCCATGTATCGATGCCTTCCCAGCGGATGCACCACTCTAAGAGTATTATTTCAATGAGTACTAATGCTAGCTATGGACCTCTGATGAAACCTGATACCCGCTTATCCCGTTATGAAAGTTGGAGTTCATGGAAAAATGTGTAAAACCATCTTACACAAAAGCCAGAGCACCAATACGAACCGAATTTTTTTGGATTGTAAAAAAGAGAGAGCACCAATTCGAACCAAATTTTTTTAATTGAAAAAAAGACAGAGAATTCTAAGAGTACTATTTCAAAGAGTACTAATGTTAGCTATGGACCTCTGATGAAATCTGATACCTGCTTATCCCGTTATGAAAGATGGAGTTCATGGAAAAATGTGTAAAACCATCTTACAAAAAACCAGAGCACAAATACGAACCAAATTTTTTTGGATTGTAAAAAAGAGAGAGAGCACCAATTCGAACCAAATTTTTTTAATTGAAAAAAAGACAGAGAATTCTAAGAGTACTATTTCAAAGAGTATTAATGTTAGCTATGAACCTCTGATGAAACCTGATACCTGCTTATCCTGTTATGAAAGATTGAGTTCATGGAAAATTGTGTAAAACCATCTTAAAAAAAACCAGAGCACCAATACGAACCAAATTTTTTTGGATTGTAAAAAAGAGAGAGCACCAATACGAACCAATTTTTTTTGGATTGTAAAAAAGAGAGGGCACCAATACGAACCAAATTTTTTTGGATTGTAAAAAGAGAGAGCATGCTAATACCAATACGAACCAAATTTTTTGGATTGTAAAAAAAGACAGAACCAATATAATCCAATTCTTGGATTGTAAAAAAACGAAGGGCTCAGCAATATATCTACCCTCAGTTTACAGCTTCGCAGCTATAACATAAACCACGATCAGACCAATTATAGCCTCGCTATCGCTTCGCGGATACTATTAATGAAATGTTACCAGTGCAGTTATTGTCCATGCGATTCACGTGTATGGTGATGGGCAGTTTCAACGGCTTGTCATTTTTGGAATTATTGTTGTTTATTTGTTGTCTGCTGAGATCACAATTGCTGACTGGTTCTGTCATCGCGCTGCTGCTGTATGCCCCACTCTGCTCAGCTATGCAGCCGCCGACAATCTGAACAGCAAATTTGCTGGATTAGTACAAACTAGATTAGTTGCTAGCTGTTGCGTTAACGCTGTCCCAGCCGTTGACAGCTTCCAGAAACCGGATATAGAACTTTAGTTCCTAATTTGTTGTATTTTCAAACAATTCCTGGTTAAATGGATAGTAAGATGGGGAAATTGAGAAAGAGAAAGAGTGGGAAAACATTTTAACATAGCTCTGAAAACGATACGTTATCTGATTTATTTCATTTAAATTGACATAAAAATTTTGTGTTATAATATTCAATTTACATGTTTGAGTGAAAACAAAACAATAAATGGGTACCCAATATTAACACTACAGTACTTAGGAGACAAACGGGTTCATATTTTATTGAAAAAAATGAAAAAAAAAATAGAAATGACGCTTAAAGTTGAACCTCATGTTAACCTAACCAAGAAAAATTGTTTAACATTTTTGTGATGCATATGACTGTCAGCTATTGCTTCAGTGAATGATAAGCCTCTGCACAATCTCTGGAAATGACTTATTTGAACAATCTCTGGAAATTTTTTAAAATATGAGGTTTCTCATTGCTAGCGGTAGCTTCCATTATACTTCCATGAAACTTTTGCCACGTTGGGCGCCAATGTAAAGGTGTAAAGTAAAAACAACACTCTTTCGGATGCTCAATTCAACTCATTCATCGTCAGTCTTCCAAATCGATATATAGAGCAACGTATCAGCATTCTTAACGTATTAAGTCTAGTACGTACATAGCAACAAGTGAGAGTTTAGACGGCAAGGTTTTTTGATGCTCTTTTACTGGTTTTTTGTCTGATGTCATTGACGTCAGAATCAGTTCATAATCGATCAACAATCGTCTAGAGAACCTAAAAATATTAAGCCTAAAACCGCCTTATTCGATACATATCATGGTATTATTTACTTAAAATTAGGTTATACGAACTTTTCCGGAACTTTTTATGTATATTAGACGCAATTCTATACGTAATTTAAATACTCGATCTGATTGGTTAATATTCTCGCTTAGATTTATTTAGTTACTAACATCCTCCGGCCCAGAAGAAGATGCTGGGAGAATCGGTACTAATTTTACAAGCGGGCGAACGAGCGATCCGGAGGACGTGCGCAATACGGCGGAGCGTGCGACGCTGTCGGAACCGTAACGAAGTTCAGTGATCCGAGCAGTGGGGTAGCAACCCCTTGGGTTGGTCTCTTCAACTACCCAAACCAAATCACCGGTCTTAAGGTGATGCTCGGCAGGCGTCTGCCACTTGGAACGTCGGTTCAGCGCCGGTACGTATTCTTTGATCCAACGAGACCAAATAGCGTTAGCGTAAGACTGCGCGCGGGCGTAACGTTTACGGTGATCAAACTCATCTACGCCAATGATGGACGGGAGACTACGTGCTTGGTTACCGAGGAGAAAGTGATTAGGTGTTAATGCTCCTAGGTCGGACGGGTCGGCGCTTACGGGCGTTAGCGGACGTGAATTAAGTGCATGTTCGACCAGACAAAAAGTGGTACTTAAAACCTCATCCGTGAGGCGACGTGTTCCAAGGATTGTGTAAAGTACGCGCTTGAAACTACGTACTAGCCTCTCCCAGATGCCACCTTGGTGTGGCGCACTGGGCGGGTTGAACCTCCACTTGATGCCTTTGTGGGCAAGTTCTACAGCGATGTTGATGGTGTTCCACTTTTCGATGTTCTGGCGTAGTTCTTTTTCCGCGCCAACAAAGTTAGTGCCATTGTCTGACCAAATAATGGCTGGTGTACCTCGACGGGAGACGAACCGCTCCACTCCCATTACACACGAACTGGCGTCCATGGAAGGAACGATTTCGACATGAACGGCACGAGTAGTTAAGCATGTGAAGAGGAAACCCCACCTCTTCTCGGTAGTCCTACGTACAGTAACGTAAAACGGGCCGAGGTAGTCGACCCCGGTGTTCGTGAAGGGAGGAGACTGGTATGCAAGTCTTTCTACTGGCAGATCAGCCATGATGGGTTGAATAGTGGCAGCGCGGAACATCCTGCACTTAAGGCAGTTAGATTTAATGGAACGTAGTGAGGAACGTAATTTAAGGATAGTATAACGTTCTTGTACTTTTGCCCGCAGGTAATCAATACCTTGATGATGATGTTTGACGTGCGTGTGCCTGAGGAACAACTTTACAAATGCATGGCGTGCGTCCAGAACGATAGGATGTTTTACATCAAAGTCAACTTCGACCAACCGCTTGATGCGGCCTGCCGATCGGATTAGACGATTTGGCCCAATAAAGGGAGAAAACGGGGCAATACGGCCACTCCGTTTAACGGGTTTGTTTTCGAGAAGATCTTTTCTCTCTGCATTGAATGACTCCCCTTGCACAAGATACTGGAGATGACGCTCGGCTTCGTCAAGCTCCGTGGGGTCTATGATGCTACCATCGACGTTACGGTAACATTCGTGAGAAGGTAACAAGCGGAGTGCGTACGCTGTTATCCGTAGCAACTTCTGATAAGAACTGTACTTATCGAAGGGAATTAGTTGCGGGGGCGGTTCCTTAGTTGACTTGGTTACAGATACGGCCAATGATGTATTGGTTTCGTCAGTTTCCTTAGTTACTATACCAAGTTTGATGTTATTAACTACTTCAGTGCTTGGTTCGAACGGGAATTGTTTGGTTCTTAGGAAATCTGGACCTCTCACCCAGCTACTTGATTGCAAAATCTCAGCAGACATACCACGAGTGCCGGCATCTGCCGGATTATCGCTTGAGGCAACGTGGTTCCATTCGTCAACGCTTGTGTGTTCTAAGATTTCGCAAACACGGTTTGCAATAAATATTGGGTGCTTGGTTGCAGAGTTAAGCCATTGCAAGACAGTAGTGCTGTCGGTCCACATGAAAACCCTGTTGACTTTTACTGTGAGAGCTCGACATATATCTTGTTTCAATCGAGCGGCCAGTAGCGCTGCCTGTAATTCCAGCTTTGGAACAGTCATGACCTTCATAGGTGCTACGCGAGCTTTACCCAGGACAAACGCAAGCTCCGTTTGGGGCCCACTCGAAGTAGTTACTCGAGCTCGGAGAAATGCAACGGCACTGAAAACTTCTTGTGAACTATCGCCAAACATGTGTAGTTCCAGGTGTTCAAAGTTTCCGGAAAAGTAGCTCCTTGGTATAGTGATTGCAGCAAGCTTGGGTAGTTCTACACTCCATTCGAGGAACCTTTCAACAGTGTCTTTTGGTAATTCTTCATCCCAGTGCTGCCCGCTGATACGCCAGATGTCCTTTAGTAACAATCGGGCACCAACAGTAAATGGTGCCACTAGGCCGATGGGATCGAACACCTTAGACACTAGGCTCAATACCAAGCGTTGTGTTAAAGACTTAGTTACTGTACTGGAGGTACCCCGACTCACAACTAGAGTATCATTGTTGTGATCCCATTTCAACCCAAGCACGTGCGAAGATTCCTCCTTAGATGAGGAAATTACTTTTGGTTCGGTGGACTGAGGTGACCCATCAATTCGATCAGCCAGATTAGGTACATTGCTTACGAACTTAGTAAGCTTGAACCCACCTAGATGGAGAAGTTGTACCAACTCCTTCGATCTTTTGAGAGCCCTCTCAGGTGACTCCACCGAATCCAAGTAATCGTCCATGTAGAAGTTTTCTAGGACGGCTTTGGTTGCTTCCGGGTACTGAAGATCATTGTCTCGGGCCGTGCGTTGCAGTGCATAGTTAGCGCATGTGGGCGAGTCTTTAGCCCCGAATATATGGCGCGTGTATTGATACACTACAACATTTGTTGTGGGGTCCTCCCGCCACAAAAAACGCAGTGATGGCTGGTCCCAATCAGGGACACCCACTTGGAGGAACATACCCTCGATATCTGCGGACACGGCAAATTGATGTTGACGGAACCTAAGTAGTACATGGATTAGGTTTTGGAGGAGGTCGGGGCCAGTGAGCAAAGATTTATTCAAAGAAGTACCGTGGAACTTTGCTGCACCATTTAATACCCTACGCACTTTTCCCGGTTTGTTCGGATTGATTACGGGATGGTGTGGTAGGTACCACTCTCTATCCGACCGCTGCTCTACCTTGTGAGCATCAGGGACTGTAATTAAGTAACCTTTTTCCAAGTCTTCACGGATGGTATTAGCATAAGTTTCTTTCAATGATGTATCTCTCGATAGCCGCTTTTCGAGAGACTTGAGCTGTACCAGTGACGAAAAGTAGTTATTCGGGAGCTGGGTGTTGTCATCAGCCCATAACATACCGACATCGTATCTTTGGCCGTTATGGAAGGTTGTTGTTTCAAGTATTTCCTGCGCGCGAGCATCCGCTGCGGATCGTGGGTCAACTTGCTTGAACGCGCCGTACGATTCCATATCATACCAAGATTTAACCTGACAAGCTAATTCAAAATCCTGTTCAATATTGGCTTTGAAACACACCAAATTAAACTTGAACTTGACGGGAGTGGGCCACTTAAAACCCAACCTATGGGCAAGCGGACAGCGAACGGTGAGCACTTTTCGTCGGCTGAAAAATACTCTAACGGGCGGATGGCATGGTAGACATCCTGTCCAAGTATCATCTCAATTTCTCCATAGCTATATTTTACTGGATCTAGAACTGCCAAATGTGGGTAAGTTTCTTGCATGGACTTGACGTCAATGATGTCAGAACCTACGTTTAATGTTTCTCTCACGTAGGGACGCACAGTGAACGCTTCGAAGTCTTGGTCTTTATGAGGTGTCACAGTCAATTGAACCACCTTTGTGTCTATGAGTTCTTCCGTGTTTATACCCTTGACGGTCAGTTTTAATGCGGTACCCTGCAAACCGAGTCTAGCTGCGAGACTATCGGACACCCAAGAGTTACTGCAAGCGGTATCGCATAAAACCAACGCCGTAGTATTGGTACCAGAAGAATTAGTAAGTTTCAGTTCCGTGATCTGAAGGAGGCCTTTGACATCCGTCACGGAAGACAAAGTGGTTGTTTTGCTTGGTTGCTGTTGACCCGTAGATGGCCTACTTGTACCTGCGTTCGACTTCGAAGTATCGATGTTGTTGTTTGTTGAGGGTTTAGCTGGAAAAACCCTTTCAGCTCCATGAAGTAAGGTGTTATGGGAGCTGTTGCAACCATCTTTCCTACATTTACGGGGACTTGGGCATTGCCTAAACATGTGTTTATCACGCAAACAAGAGAAACATAGCTTTGCCTCAGCCACGACCTTGGCTCTCTGCGTGGGGGTCTTTTCCTTAAAGACACGGCATTCCCACAACTGGTGGCTGCCTTTGCATACAATGCAACTAGAGATTGATGTTGACGGAGATCTTTGTTGCGGCTTAGGGTTACTCTTCTGTTGCGTATTTGCAGCAAATGCCTTTGAAGCAACTTTTGATCTTGTTACTGAGTTGTTGGTATCCTCAGTCCTTGCTTTAGTTGCGGTATTCTTCATTAAATCGTGCGCTTCGGCCTTCTCTTTTAACCAATCGTTGAAATCAAGAAGAGTAGGTTTCACCCAATGCTTTTTGACCGTGAAGAGTGACCATGACTCCTTCATGTTGGGTGGTAGCTTCTGTACGGCAGTGTTGAGAAGCGCAGCACTCTTTAAATCCGAATCGTATGACAGCGATTTAAATACCCCGACAAGACTTGAAATGCACCCCGAGTAGTTAATGATGTTATCGCTATTGTGCATCTTCAGTGGTGGAAAGCTGTTGAGTTTGTCCAAATGTGCACTTACAACCGCCTGTGGTTGGCCAAATTTACGTTCTAAGGTCCTCAGTGCGTCTTTGTACATTGCGCCGCAGTAGGCGAACTCAGCTATAGCTGTTTTAGCTTTACCTGTTACGAGGGTCTTAAGGTATGTCAATTTTACATCATCAGTTAAGGACTGAGAGTCAATTGCGCTTTTAAACTGACCATACCATTCGTGCCACTGTAGAGGATCCCCACTGTATTGTGACAACTTCCATTCGGGTAGTGGGTCATTCCTCTTGCTAGATAAGGCGTCAGTGAATGCCTTAATCCAGCTTGCATTTTCAGATGCTGGCGCTGAAGGCGTGGGATGCGGTGGGCCACCCCAACACAATGGTATCGGAGCAGTATGCCCGTATGTTGGATGTATAACCGGCGTGACGAAAGGTGGCGCGATGTTAGTAGTTGTACTAAAGGGGTTAGCAGGGATGCTACAGTTTGCTGCGTGGTTGCTATTTGGATCATGTTGTGCACTCTTTTGCAAGATGGGATGGATGACGGTGGGGTTAGCTGTGCTTGGGGGTAGGTACGGTTGAACATTTTTGAAGATGGTAGCGTTATTTGTCGCCTGGTTTACATTTGGGGGCTTATCCTGAGGAAAACTCCACAAGTTTAGATCAAGGTTACAGTTCAGGGGAGATTTTTGTGCTGTAGGACACGGTACCAGGCGGGTTTGAGGCGATTGGACAAAGTTTTGCTGTGGAATGTTTGGGACGGGTAGGTATGTTGCTGTGCTCGCTGGGATGGGCAACGGAATCACGGGAGGCTGAGGATTAAATAATTGTTGAGGCGGGATTACGGGAGTTGGGTTCAAGAGTGGGTTAAGAGGTGGAGGGACCTTATGCGGGGAATGGGCAATAGGGATTTGTGTTTGGTGTGTAATGTTACTTTGAGGTGGATTCTGTTGTTGCGGATTATGAGGCTTCGACATATTTAATTGACAAGGTACACTGGAGCTTTTTGGACCCAAGAACTGATTTACCTGTGGGTTTGCTGAAAAATCAGGTACAAAAATGGAGTTCGTTGGTGCCATAACGGGTGTCGGTGGCCGGGGAGGTTGCATAGGTGGTTGAGGTGGTTGGAGTGCGACATTTTGCACGTCGACTGGTACTTGGTTCACGTCACCACTGCCTGAGGGACTATGTGCCCTTTGATCAATGAATGATTGCTGCAGTTGAGCCTGGAGATATTCCCGATACAAAGCTTCCTGCTGGGCAACAGAAATTGCAACTCCTGGCCGTGTGTACTGAGAAAGCATTTCAAGATGATGTAAGTTATCGGCAACATTACTTGGGTTTTCTGGAGGATTACTAGGGGAAGTATCTTTAACAGGAGGGTCGGCGGTTGCTGAACCAGGACGAGAAAAGTTTAACTCACTTGAATTACCTGCTGGAAACGAATTTACCCAATCCTGATTAAGTTCCTGACTTCTATCTGATCCCCTATCTTTAAACAGTTTCAGTTCACTTGAGTGGTGACTAAACAATGAATGATTATCCATTAAATCAGCCTCATCTATTTTGGCTGCTGCAACACGCTGGCGGTGGTCTTCCTCCAATTCTTGAAGTGCCATCTGTTCCATTTGTATTTCAAGCTCCTTTTTTCTCATGGCGATTTCGTGTTTTTGTTTAGCGAGGCGCATGGCAGCTTGTTCCTGTTTCTCGGCCTCTTCGCGTTTTAGTTTTGCCATGAGAAATTCATGTTTACGCTGGCTAGACATTGATGATGTTGTTCGGCGTGAACTTTTCTTTGATTGACCTTGAGGATTAACGCCCTCACATACGGTGTCTCGGTCAGCAACTGAGTCAATATAGCTTCTAGCCGCAAGCAAGAATTTATCATTGTTCTTGGTTTTATCATCCAACCATTGCTCAAGGACAGGGTAAATTGAATCTGGGTTCTCCGCTTTACTGGCTAAGTCAAATAGTTCTTCATTCTTCTGCACTAGTTTACTGAAAACATCCTTCAACTTAGAAACCAAGCGTTCAACTTTAACCCTCCTGTCTTGACGATCTATGGCATCTGTGATGTCCTTATGGATGTTACATAACTCAGATTCGAGATTAGATCTTGCATTAAAGAGCTTTTTCAATTTTTCTTGCTGTTCGGCCACGATATTGAAATGGCTAATTTATCAATGTAGAGTAACTTTCAACCAAACACGTGGAATGAGGGTTATACCGAACCCAAATGACGATGACTTGATAATCAAGACGTCGAAGAGCAGAAAAGAAGTTACCGAGTGATGAATTACTCGGCGAAAGTGAGCAACAAAGTGGAGAGGGCGTCTAACGTGCTTGAAAGCAACATGAGACAAAACATGAATACAGGCAACCGGGGAAAGAGGACTGGCTGGAAGAAGCACGACGAAACGGGAAACGAGGCGGACGGGGCGGGAAGGACGGGCGAACGGCGCGCAACGCAACAGGGAACGGAACGGAGCTGGCGAAAACGCGGGTAGTAAACGGGCGACGCAACGGACGGGACGGAAACGCTGAACGAGCGACGCACAAAGAAACGAGACGGGTAGAACGGAGGCGTTGAGCGAGTAGCGCGCAACGAAACGGAAAGGCGGGTCGGAACGGGCGGGATACGATTACGCAGCGAGCGGGGAGGTCGTGAACCACTATGCTAGCAGACCACAGCAACAAACTCAACCAAACAAACTAGCCGTAACTCCAGAACAAACTTAAGTCACACCCTAGGGAGAAGGAGAGATGCTACTGCAAGAGACAAACTAGCACAAGTCATTATGAGGCTTAACATATGAAAATAACAAACTAAATTACGGCAAATAGTAGTATACTAAAAGGATAAAAAGAGCAAGGAAATTACTAGCCGTAACTCCAGAACAAACTTAAGTCACACCCTAGCAATAATCAAACCTAAACAACCGATCAGCATACCAACAATATTAAACAAACTACAGCAAATATTAATTAATATGCAGCGCTTTTGTGGTCCATGAAAGCTGGAAAAGTGAAGAAACAATCTAGCCGTAACTCCAGAATAAACTTAAGTCACACCCTAGAAGTCAAAATACCAAACCAACTAACAAGCATACGGTTACACGCAAACATACAGCATCAAAAATTAATGTACTACAACAGGAAGGCTAGTAAATTAGTAAAGTTGAAAAGTCAAAGGACAATCCAGTCGTAACTCGAGAATAAACTTAAGTCACACCCTAGAAAGCTATAGGACCTAAACAACAAACCAGCATACTAGCATACTCAACATACTACAGCAAAACAACAACATACTTCATCACATATGACATACTACATAGAAAATCGGAAAAATAGCGAAGAAAACGAAAAGCGACGTTTTGGGAGAGCGACGTTATTGAAAAAAAAAGTGGAACACGGAGAATTGGAAAGTTAGAGGGCGAAAAGGACACGGACGGAACGGTACATAAGAGAGCGAGGAGAAAAAATTATAAGGATTCGATAATTTTTTGTAGGCCGGAGGTTGTGAAAATTTTCACAACTTTTTCTGTGGAATGAGTTTCACTCAATTTTGAATTTTAAGTCAAAATTTTTTGCTTTTGTCCAATTTTTTCTCTATTTTTGGTCAATTTGTTTGCAATTTCTTGAATACGGACGGTAATCAAGTAAACTATACGGTTTTATGCCTGAAAGTACGGTTTATCAATATTCGATATTGATATTCTATGTTTTTTCGAGTTGCATCAAAATTGACCAAAAATTTTCAAAATTGGACATTTAAGCATTATATTCTCTCAATTTTTTCTATTTCAGAGGTTATTTTTGATATCCGAACCGACTATATCAATTTTCTCGACTTTTTGATAAATCTACCAAAAATTTTCAAAATCGATGTTTTCTTGTTCTTAAAAATTATGTTTTTGAGGGGTTAATGGTGACCGATTATCTATATTAATAGCAGATGCAGTTAAAGATCTTGTTAAGGGACTATCTCTAAATTTAACAAAAGTTTCCTTCAGGAGTTGAAGTTTGCCGTCTAATGGTGTCAAATTTACAACAAGAAATGAAATTTAAGACGAATAGAAAAAGCATCGGAACAAACAGTTTTAAACCAGATTGGTCTTACAGTTTCGAGGAATTTGCTAAATTCGTTGTTTCCCTGAGAAATGCAATCTCCTCGCTGTGCTTGAGTTCCATCAGCAGCACTCGAGCCATTGTCTGCAAACTGTGACAACATCTGTCGACCAGGTCACCAAAGAACACAAACTTTTTTCTGCCAACCGGCCTCCAGTCCTGCTCGGCACTAAGAATCCAGGAGTCGTTCCTTCAAAGTATCCCGATACGGTTTCAGCTTTGGCGCAATGCAATTGACAAGTCAGGTGATGCTGCACTGATTCTGTATTGAATTCAAGAAATGACCATCCTTGATTGGGACTGCTCCAGTTTGCTCGGATTCGACAAATTTTCAGAGCACCACTGCCCACTAAGAGCATCAGTTTAAATACCAATATCGCTCGGTAACGCCCCACGTTGGGCGCCAATGTAAAGGTGTAAAGTAAAAACAACACTCTTTCGGATGCTCAATTCAACTCATTCATCGTCAGTCTTCCAAATCGATATATAGAGCAACGTATCAGCATTCTTAACGTATTAAGTCTAGTACGTACATAGCAACAAGTGAGAGTTTAGACGGCAAGGTTTTTTTGATGCTCTTTTACTGGTTTTTTGTCTGATGTCATTGACGTCAGAATCAGTTCATAATCGATCAACAATCGTCTAGAGAACCTAAAAATATTAAGCCTAAAACCGCCTTATTCGATACATATCATGGTATTATTTACTTAAAATTAGGTTATACGAACTTTTCCGGAACTTTTTATGTATATTAGACGCAATTCTATACGTAATTTAAATACTCGATCTGATTGGTTAATATTCTCGCTGAGATTTATTTAGTTACTAACAGCGGTAGCTTCCATTATACTTCCATGAAACTTTTGCCAAAATCCATCAAAATTCAAACTCGATATCAGTATCAACGTCAAAATCAATATCCAACTCAACATTCAACAAAAGTAGTTTAGTGGTCTCAGTTTCTATACAGATTTTTTACTCAAATCTTGCTCGTACTTCATACTTGCTCGTAATAAATTTTTGTTAGACTGTAATAGTTGGTAAAATTCTTATGAGTGTCTCGAATTTCTCTTATTCTGTTTTTTTTTTGTTTTCTTAAATTTCCGCATGCTGATCTGGTATGAAATACTTGAATAGAATAATATTCATCTAGAAATCTGAGAAAAATGACTTTCATGGAAGAATCTAGCATAAATTGGATATCTTGTGAGACTCTGGCGCAACAACGATTTCTGTAAGAATCTGGTAGAAAAATATTTATCTTGGACAAAGTTGCTGCAAGCTAAAAAGAGGCATCTTCTTGTTGGAACTTGCGAATATTTGCCAGATTCCTACAAGATAGCCATGTTATGTTTTTAAGTTGTACTTTAAGGAAAACTTATAATTGTTGGAAGAAAAAGAGGATTTTAACCTTTTCAGTGTTTTTCTTGTCCGCTTGGAAACTTTTGTTCTCTACAGTTGGTGATATGCCGCCATCACTAGCGCCAGCATCCGCAGTTCCCCTCCACGATCCAACAGAAGTCACGTGATCAGAACCTCGGCCATCAGAGGTTGAAGGCGCCATATCTCTCTGTGATTCCTGTAACACGTGGATAAATAATGTTTCAGCGGTGTGACAGGAACAGAGGACTACTTTTGAGCAACCATAACTTTTGGCTACAATACAAACAGAAAATTCAAGTCTTCATGCGTAAAAAAAGGAATAATTTCTTGCCTTTCTAGATTGTCTGATTTGATACGCTTTTAAGCAGAGCTTACCGCAGCATATGTACTGAAACCGAACGCCGAATAGTTCCTATTCATAAACCCGATAATACCGACGACTCCAAACTTTCCTAAGCTTTTTGTTACTTTTGAAACCAAACATATACTGAAGGTTTCTTTGTCATGTGTATCAGTCTTGTGGACTAATGTAAGCCGTCTTGGGTACCATATCCTTAAGGTTTACATGAAAGAATATTGTTTATTTTTCTATCAAAACCTTACGTACAAATTAATACATCTAAAAGTATTGAATTGAATAATTATGTATCACAAGTTTGAGAATCTTTTCCGTAAATCGCTGAGTAGATTTGTTGAGAGATTTGACAAAGCAAGCGTTTGTGCAGTGAGTAGAGTAGTCTCATGACGAAATGGCGTAAAATATTTTAAATATCACTGCACTAAGTTTAAATTTGGGACTTCAGGTGACAGCAATTTCAGGTTCTGTGAGTTTGCTGTCAATATTTTCTGAACCAAGGTTAGGAGAACCAGGGGGGTGGATGAGGGAAGTGAGGGGGAGTTGAAGGGGGAGAGCTCAAACTCAAAGATTGTTTCAAAAGTTATGAAAAATTTTTAGACACACTGTAAGCCGTCTTGGGTACCATATCCTTAAGGTTTACATGAAAAATTATTGAGGTTTACATGAAAAATTACATGAACATTCCCGGGTCGAGGGGTCAGCAGCTGTAAGCGGATACTTTTGTATGAAATCCGCTGAATGTGCTGAAATTATGTAACATTTGTGCTGATTGCGATGAAAATCAATAAAAAGGTGCTGAATCCGCTGAAATAAACTATTTTAGCACATTTCAGCGCATCTCTTGCATAAAGTCAGCATTTGGTTCAGCAGCTTTCTTAAATAATTTCAGCACTTGTAAAAATTTTAAATTCAGCGGATTCAGCGCCTTTCTTACATAATTTCAGCACTTGAGAAAAATTTAAATTCAGCGGATTCAGCGTCTTTCTTACATAATTTCAGCACATGTAAAAATTTTAAATTAAGCGGATTCAGCGCCTTTTTTACATAATTTCAGCACCTGTGAAAATTTTAAATTCAGCGGATTCAGCGCCTTTCTTACATAAATTTACGTGTAATTTTTTTGCTCACTATTGTTTATAACGTAGTCAGCAGGTAGGCTCCTCCAATTTTTGCACTTATGAAGAGCTGCTAATCAATCAAAACTCTGCGTGATTTTTCTAAAATGAAAATTCACTTTTTTTGAAAAACAGACCGAGTGAAATGCGTCACACTTTCATCATATGTAACGGAAGGAAGATAGTTATACTTAAGCTACCTGGTTTCATTCAATCAAGTAATTGGGTTTTATACCTCAGCTGCAATAGCTGCTTTATCTTAAAGTTTGATAAAATTCTTAACTATTTTGGCAGATATCCAACTGTTTTTAAGTTGAACTGCCCTAGTGCAATGCTTTTTAGTCTTGCACAATTGCTTCTTCTGAATGTACAGCAGGAAAAACAACTCATAAGGTTTCAACTTGTGCAATGAAACAGTTGAAAATGCATAAGATAAGTGCTGATATTGTGTAACATAAGACCTGAAAGTTATGTAAGAAATGCGCTGACAGCCGCTGAAAAATTATATTTTCAGCAGTTAGATCTTACATAATTATCCGCTTAATGTGCTGAAAAGTGCTGATTTTATGTAATAAAGTGCTTAAAGTCAGCAGATTAAGCGGAATAATGAATAAGATTTACGCGCCGAAAAATAATTTTTTCAGCGTTTGTCAGCGCATTTCTTACATAAATTTTGGCGAATTCCTCGACCCGGGTTTCTATTTTCAACCAATTCTTAATAAATGACTGATTATTGAGAATTTAGGATACTTGAAAGTGATCCACGCCATAATGCATGCGATCAAATGTAGAGGGAAGAATTGAAAACCTCATCCGATCTTGAAGAATTATTAACAGAAAATTTTATTCCGATTTCAAAGCTGGTAATTGGTTTATGAAAATAGTTTTTCGACAAGCCACAAAGTCTTTCTCTTCGTTAAAACTGATAAAAGCAAATTACTCTTCGGAAACCTGTCTGTTGGAAATTTCTCTTACTTAGGGAATTCGTTCCCGAGAAAAAAAATTTCAAATATCAAACTAATTCGCTTTTCGACAACTTAAAGTTAGTTAAGGATTTATGATGATTTGAAAAAAACATAGGAACAGGTAGTTGACCGCTAAACAACTGCGCTTCATCTAACACATGTTGCATATTTACTTGGTTGCAGATTTTGACAAATTTTGAAAAAGTTCACTTCCAGATTAAATTTGCCGCACGAACTCTCCTAGCCATATAAAACAAAGGAAGAACCTTCTGTACTGAAAATTGATTATGTCTCAAAAATACATAAAGTATATGATGCAAAAAATTAATGAATTTCGTAAGTTGCATAAGCGTCGCATTACGTATTGGGTGATCATGAAGGTTGTGGTGGCTAAGCTTACTAACTCAACAACCAAAGTGAATGTGCTCAAAGAGTACAAACAGATTGGGAATCAAGCTCGACACTGTATATGGCAGTAGATAATCTACCTCAAGTTCTCAAAAAGAACTCTTGGTTCTATGTTGATGATAGAAGATGAAGACTGGCCTGATCTGATTATGTTTGAAAAGTGGCTACCTAGGATGGCATTCGTGCGTGAAGGGTTTTCATCTTCCGAGGTAGAAGGAAGAGAAGAACACCGAAGAATCACATATAGCGACGAGCGGTTCTCGAAAACATCGCACTTCAGTGCTTGTTCAAACGTGAGAGAAACGAAGCAAGTCCAAAGTGATCACTGTCCACTAGCTGATGTTAGTGCCCATGTTAGCGATTGTACACCTTAACCTAATTTTGATTTGTGAAAAGAGTTAATTTTGATATGCTCAGTCTTTCCTTCTGCCAGCTAGCTGATGGCACTCACGAAATTTGGAACTGTCTACTATTCAAGAAGATGAGTGTGAACGATCGTTATGCCGCAGTGAGAGAGCAACGCTTATGTTACGGTTGTCTAGGCAAAGGACATGCAATAAAAGGATGTAAAGTCAATGGAGCGGTATCAATGGATGCATCACGGAGCAAAACCATTAACTACACTCAGAAAACCAAAGAGATGACTTTAATCACGCAGTCAACGTAAGCGCAGCAACAATCAACCAGAGTAACGAAGTTACGAGCTTTCTTCAGATAGCTCCTGTCTCATTACAAAGTGGTGGCAAAAGGTTGAACACATCTGCTTTCCTCAATTGTGGTTCAACAGTTTTATTCATCCATCAAATTGTGCAAGAGAGGTTACAAGCTCAAGTCACCGATGTGACGCTCAACATAGCTGGCATACACGGAACAAAAGATCTGAAGACAGAAAAGGTTCCTCTCAAAATAAAGGGACTACATTCAAAGGTGCATTCAATCGAAGCGTATGCAAACGCGTCAATCTCTTTGGGAAATACAAACTACAACTACATAAAGCTGAAGCAAAGCTTCATTCACTTGAGAGTTTTGGCAAACAAAAGTGTTAACTTAATGGGAGTTGGCATCATCCTTGATCAAGATCCCTACGAGCTACAACGCCCATTGAACTACAAGATAGGAACACGAAGTGAGCTTCTCGCCGTACTAACAGAGCTAGGATTGGTAGTCAGTGGACCCATGACGGGCAAAATAAGACAAGAAGTTTTGTTAGTTCGCCTTCACAAAAGATGTGAAAGTGGCTGAAAATATCCAAAACCGGTGGGACGTAGAAACATATGCTTCCAAAATCACCATCGTCAGTCATTCAAAAAGGGAATTGCAGGCACAAAAGATGCCAAAGAGTACAACAAAGATCACAGGCGAGCGTTACGAAGTGGGAATGGTGTGGAGTGTGCCAGAGCCAAACCCACCGAACAACTACAGCTCAACCCTGGGTCAGCTTTACCCACTGGAGCGAAGATTCCAAAGGGACCCGTACCTGAAGAGCTTGAGTCAACAGTCAATAGATACAGAAGTAGAAAAAGGATTCGTAAAGATATTTGACGAGTCTATAGTGAAAGGCACCTTGGTGAAGGAATGGTATTTGCCACACCATCCAGTGCTAAAGCCGACCAAGCTTGGCAAAGTTAGACGTGTTTGTAATTCATTATCACAGTACAAAGAAATATGCCTAAAGTAATCGTCCGAGAACTAACGAACCTGTTCAACTATACAAAAACCAGCATCATGTTTTTGGAGCTAAGAGACTTCCAACTTGTGCAGACTATGCTCTCAAGCGAGTGGGACCCGACCATGAAGAAATGTATCTACCAGCGAGCGGCAAAGGCAATACAAAACAACTTCTACATGGACGATTTGATCATATCAGTAGAAACTCTTGAAGAAGCAATTGAAGTCTTCATTCAAATACAATTTCCTCCTCTCTAACAACTAGGATCTGAACAAAAGGAGTGGACAAGCAACAACGATGCAGTTATCAAAGCAATCCCAGAAGACCTGAAGTCAATCAGCAACACGAAGCAAGTCGAAACTGAACCCAATACAGAGGGGTCGTCAGTGATCGGACTACAGTAGACTGATTATAGTTACTGATTATAGTCTCCAAGTGTGCAAAGGTACAAACAAGGAAGTTGAAGCACCTATCTCTCAAAGGAAGATTCTGCCGCTGGTATCTTCAGTATTCGACCCGATCGGATTGTTTGCTCCCTTCAGTGTTCACTTGGGACGACTTCTGAAAGGCATCTGAACTAAAAATGGACAACATTGGGACAACGAAGAGGAACCTTGTGAGGAAGGAGATTTACTGAGATAGAAATAACAACTTCCAATTTTAAATGAAACAAGCATCGATAGAAGATACTTCAATACAGCGAGAACCTCATGTGTTCGCTGAAGCCTCTGAAGACATGATTGGTGCAGTGCCTTATCTACGGTGGAAAGCGAAAGAATACTCAACTGACTTCACTTTTGTCATAGGAAAATGCGAAATTGCCCAGATGAGACATCTGTCAATACCACGATTGGAATCGCAAGCGGCAGTCATGGAAATGAGGTTGAAAAAACAGATCGTGAAGGAACTTGAAATGAAGATAAACAGTTGCAGTTTTTGGTCAGACTCAACGACGGTTTTACAGTGGATACACAGATCTCATCGTAAACAACATGATTGTTGCCAATCGAGCTTCTGCAATACTGGATACAACTGATGTTTGACAGTGGAAACATCTAAGCGGTATCAACAGCCAAGCGGACTTTGGCACCAGAGCAATAAACGTCGAGGAACTCAAGAGTACTGAGTTGCTCACTGGACCAGCCTCGCTGAAGCGACCAGAAAGTGAATGGCCAGAGCAAGTGAATTTAATACTTGCCTCAGATGAAGAAAATATACTTCCATCAGTCTTCACGATAAAAGTTGAAGAGAAAAAAATCAGTTGTTCAGTGGGAACTATTCAGTAACTTTAATAGCCTAGTAAATTTAGTGGCCTAAAGAGAGCATTGAGCAAATACAATCAAGCAAGACTCGTAGTCAGCATTGCAGAAAGAGAAAAAGCAAATGCAATCATATCTAAGTTACTACAGCAAGAAAAGCTTAGTGAAGATCTGAAGTCTCTGAGAGCCGAAAAAGAAGTTCCAAAAGGCAGCCAAATGCGATCATTCTCAACCTTCCTTGATGAATGAGGACTTATTCGAGCCAAAATCAGAATAAGCAAAAATCAATTGAACTTAAATGCAAAGCATCCAAAAGTACTACACTGGAAACATAATGTGATTGAATTAATCTTGCGAAACGAGCACAACGACAATCAACACGAGGGCACTGGGCATGTAAAAAAATGTTCAGCAGAGGATGTTAATCACAGGCAAAAAACGCCCTAAGATCAAGCAAGAACATATGTGTTACCTGCACAGAAAAGGCAGAGCACAAACGATGGCACCAGTAAGGGCCGACCTGCCCGCAGAGCTATTCGATGCTTCAAAAGCCTTTAAAAATGTTGCAAATGACTGCTTTAGCCATCTCACTTTGATGATTGGGCGAAAAAAGAAAAGCGATGTTGTTGCCTGTTCACATTTCCAATTAGGAGAGCGTTGCATATAGAAAATGTACACAAGTTTGACCCAGATAGTTGTCTCAACGCAATTATGCCATTTATTGTGCAAATACGGAAATCAAGTACAATCATCAGTGACAACTGGACAAACTTTATTGGATCTGAACTAGAATTTGCAGAGTACGTTGCGGCATAGAGCAAAGAAGGGATCGAAGATTATCTAATTCAACGAGGAATCAGATGAAAGTTCAACACACCCGCAGAATCTCATTTTCCTGGAGTATGAGAACGGTTGGTGAGAATTTGAAAAAAAGCAATATATGCAGCGTTGGGGAACAGATCAGTCACGGAGGATGATTTTTCAACAACGGTGTGTATTGTTTAAGCAGACCTTGCACTCAAGACCGTTAAACCCAGTCAGATCACACGTTAATGACCTTGAAGCATTAACCCAAACTATTTTTTCTTGGCAACAAGGACGTTTGCGTACCCTATCTGCCATGAGCAGAAAATATTGTTGATCATCAAAAGGTCTTCCGGCAAGCTCAGTCCCATGCAAATCTCAGATGGGACAATTTCGAAAAGAGTATCTGCCAACTCTGAATGACCGGCAAAGTGGCGATCTACGGCCAATGAAGCCCTTTGCAAATTTCTAGTTTCGATGATCAAATACAACGATGAGCGGGATATTACGATTTGGGTCGAGTTACATAGACCATCCTTGGGTGTGACGGTGTGATTCGATCAGCGATAGTTCAGAACGAACAACGGAGTTTACAAGAGACCAGTAGTGAAGCTTGTCCCAGTACTACCTGAATGAGATTTTGTGCGACGAAAGACAGGGCCGGCGAGGTGGTGACTGAGTGTACAGAGCCATTTCAAGCAAGGAAATTAGAATAGCATGACAAGTGAAGTTTTTTGCTACATTCTACCAAAGCCATATCAATTTGTTCACTTTGTTCAACTTTTATATTTTGCATCTATTATCAATACGTAATCGTCATACATGAAGTGAAACTCAAACTTGAACTATCTCAACTCCCAGCAAAATAATACTATGAGTTAACAGTATTGCATCGGATTCTTTGCGTTTGGTTGCAAATCAATCTGTTATTGATACAGTTTGTTCGACAAAATTTTTACATGGTTAACAAAGTTCTCATGACATCAAATTAACACTAAGAAAGTGACGCCATAGAAAATTGTTCACATTCTGTGGACAAATTTACCTAAAACCAATCGGAGATGCAATTAGACATGTAAACGCACGTGACTTTCAGCATAAAAGGAGCTTGAAAAACTACCAAAAATCAGTTGGAGTTTGAAAATTTGATCATTTTGAACTGACATACCACGCTTATTAAAGAACATTTCTTGAGCAACAAAATACTTGCTACCGTCTCTTGTTTGTGTAAAACATATTAGTGATTGTGCAGCTTAACTTAACTTTTACTAGTGAAATGAGAATTAGTTTTGTAATTTTGACGTTTTCAGTTTTTCCTCCTGAGTAACAAAATTCTTAAGTAAGACAAAATTTGCGCAAAGCACAGAGTCACTTTTTCTTACTGGATTTAACGAAGCTGACGTTAGTTCGATATTGGTGTTACTTGAAACCGATAGAGAGACTTGCTAGCATAAAGTTATAAAATTACTATTGCTGTTCAGTTATAATTATATTAGGTGTGACTTTTTCTATACTATTTGAAATAGAAAGCTGACACTTTGCATGGCTATATCCACGTTATAGGGCTACAACTTGTTGGATTTAGATTTTTCAATATCGGTTTATAATTTGAGTTATTGGCCAGAACAACAAAAAAATGGTTTTTTAATTTCGAATTATTTTGGTTTTTCTGAGTTAAGCAAATTGTTGAACAGCAAAGCTGAGCGGTCAGTTATTGAGGCTAATTGAGCAACAGGTTATGCAACGGTAATCTACAGCATAGCGGATAATACAGTTCACAAACTTTAACTATAAAAATATAATACCCGGGCAGATTTGAAACCGCTGAAACCAACCCGGCGGTGTAAAGTTTTCCTTGTCTTTAATATGAGAGCTGCCGTTACAATCGTAATTTGATTTAATGATATTTACTATTAATAACAACTTAATAAATAAGTTTTCAAACGTGACGAAATCAATAGGGCTTTGAGTACAGTTAGCAAAAATTTTGCTCGCCATTCTGCTCTATCTGCAGTACTCAATATTACCTTGAATATGTTTGTTCATTTAGTAAGCACGGTTCCAACGAAGGAAAATTAAGCAATTAGCTGCTGTATAATTTTGGCCTATATATTGCAACTAAAACAAACTCTAATTGATCTCGACTAAATCAGAGAACGATTAGAATCAATAAGAAAACTAGTTACAAACAACAAAAATGACCAAAAATAAGCAACTAACGAGCGATTAGTTTTGTCGGTAGAGAGCTGCGTGGTTTAGGGAGGCTAACGTTAGCTCAATTGAGGGATGGGGTGAGCATAAGCAGAGCATAAGGAGGAGTGGGGTGGTTGTGAGCACGGGTGTGGGTTAGCATTCTCGGTTACAAGTGGAATGAGCTTAATAGAAGGTGCTGGAGATGGGGTGGGGTAGAAGGTGAGGGGATTCAGTGAAAGAGGGTAAACGGGGAGGTGTCGAACTGTAAGAACCATCTTTCAAATCACAAGTTTAGGTCTCAAAAGCTGCTCCGATGAATCGCATACTTAGAGATTGGGTCAAGACAAAGTGAGTCTCAAATTTCTATCGATTTGGTCACCTTTGTCAACCTATTTAGTTAGTTTTTATTAATAGTACGTGCATATAAGGCCTTCCGGGCTTTATCTAATCATCCCTTTTCGAGAATGAAAAGTCAAAAAAGTCAGACGAAAAACGTGTGAAGCAAAAGAAACTACCTTGAAACCTTATGTTTAATAGAATTGCTACAAGGTATGCTTAGGAGCAAAGAAGAACGTGGAGAAGAGTACAAAAACCTATACAAAAGCGTCTGAGACGACAAAGCAAAAGCACAACAAAGCTAAAGTTGGCATATGAAACTCTAATATACAATTGAGATGGTCAAAATGCACCCATACGTATCGTTATTTGTTCATATGCTTTAGAAAACAACTTTACCCAAAAAATAACGCGAAAACTAAAGAACTTCCTAAAATAAGCCGCTTGTGATTAAAAATTTTTTGACGAAAATATTTTGAATCTATTTTTGCTCCTTCTGTAAAAAAAAACGACATGAACAGAAAATAACCCTATTCTCTGTGTTCTTCAATTCGCTAAGCCGTTTGGCCAAAACTCCAAAAAATATTGATGAAAAATGACGCTCCACCAATACTCCTCTTCGAGTCGTAAAAACCAGGAACACCGCAATATAGCTAAGCTCAGCTTATAGCTTCGCAGCCATAGTAATACCTGTGCTGTTGTGTGGGTAGTGGGGAGAATAGTGGCAGTAGCAGCAATGGTGGTGGTATTGAGAGATCCACTTCGTCTCTTCACAGGAGAAGAAGCTGATGAGATTGTGACTCTCTCCAGTCTGATGGGGGAACTGGTCTTCCTCTTGATGTTCCTAACTGAAGAAGGAACCAGACCACTGCTTGCACCCCACTTGACAACAGCTCCCGAATCATCATCTGTCCCTGTAAAGAAGCATGCGGTATATAGTACTCAAAATTACATTTGGCTGTCATGTGCCCGTCCTTTTACAATTACAAAGCCTGGAGAACTGCTGTTCTTGCGATAATAGGAAAGAACAATGTTTTATACCGGGTTGGGAATAAAGGCTTAAATTTGGTGGAAAAATTGGGAAAAGATTTTTTCACTTTCTAAATCATCATTTCTTAAGGGTGTAAACGTGGAACAAAAACTGTGAATGTTTGAAAATGAATATTAGTGCAGCAAAAACTGTTAATCGATAGGGAATTCGAACTTCAGATCCTTTTCCCTATTTGTCATTGGTCGAATAGGGCCAGAAGTTCAGCCCGAGATTGAGACTTTTTTAATGTCTTTTTTAATGACTATTTTTAGTCTGGTCCTTAAATTTTTCTGGTTTTACATATCTACAGACCATGGGGGACGAGTTTTCAAAACTTTCAGGTATTTACAAAAACGAATAATTTTCAGGCGTGAAATTATCATTGGCGTCACTTCACCTATCTCCTTGATTTTGCTATTTATCAAACTCTTCTTCCGTTCCCGTTCACTTCTGGATGACATAATTCCCGAAGTTTCTCTGTCTCTCCCACTTCTCTTACAGCTCTCAGTGCCTTCTCCCACTGATCCCATCGAGTCTCTATTCCTTGCAAAAGAGTCTCGGCTGAATCTCCTCTGCTGTTTAGATCCCCTGTCAGTTCCCTGTCTCTGACCACTACTCAGACTTTCACTAGAGGCTATCATTATTGGCTCTATCTTCTGTTTGCCAATAATGACCGTGGGTCCTGAAAAGCATAGTCCATTAAATGATTTTTTTGGATATATGCCAATAAATAAAGGTATTATGAACTTTCAATTAATTAGAAAAGAAACGTCGAAGACCGAATTTAAACAAAAAGTATCAGTGGATCTGATTAAATGAAACGAATTGGCAATAAGTAGGAGGATTCAAATTCGTTTTTAATAAAATATTTAATGTTGACCGAACCATAGTTTGTGCTAACTTAAGACAATATTAATGTTTGATTTTAAAATTAGCATTAATTAAGCGGATATTTTTAATTTACGTTTCAGATTGAAAAACCCTACTCAGACGTCAAACAATCTTTGTTGAATGGCAAAATCACTTCAAATTAAATAGGTGCATGGGATACATTTTGGAATGGATCCCAAGTGCGATACTTGAATCCATGTCCATACGATGCGATAATTCTGCAAAATGGCCTAACTTATCGCCATGAGAAAGCTGGTGCAATTCGAATCTGGTAAGGATGATGCTCTGGAGCTTTCCTTCTTAAGAACTTTCATGCAATGATACCACGCCTAGTCGTGGTATCGGAGATAGTAGGTTCCAGTCCTTTGGGACTCAATTCTAACGTCGCAATTGCAGTTTCTGATTCCTCAGTAGGATTTAACCTGATTCAGTTGCGTATTGCAATATCAGTTGCTCGGTATTTTTTCAGTTAAGCGATGATTCCACTGCCCTCATTTGTAATTACTTTATACATGATACGTATTGTTGGAAATTCAGTTTTTTTTTATTTTTATTTTTAACTATTAAATGTCAAATAGTCGCAACTGGCTGATAATAAATTCGCTGTAAAAAAGAACATCGTCCAAAAATTAGATACCAGAGACAAAAACCTTTTTGTTTGTTCCACTTTACATACCTTGCTTGTGAGCAGCCACAAAGGGTCTGGCCGAGTTTGGAATTGGTTCATCCTCAAGAATGGCAGTGTTGAATTTGGACCGCATCATGTGACCATTGGAATTAGGAGCTGAAATTGATGTAGTGTCTGGAGGAATCGAATGCCGCTTTTGTCGTTTGACGGAGTCCAGAGTTTTAATTGGTTCTGGACAGGCTAGGAAAAAGTTAGGCTTCTTGTTACAAAAAGTGGAATTTATTTTTTTCCCTATCCCCCACAGTTGAATAACATTATCGCCCGGGTCGAGGTGTCACCGCCATTCAACGCAAAATTATGTAAGATAAGCGGTGAATAAGGGAAATTGTGTAAGAAAAGCGGTGTATGTGGTGAAATTACATAAATCAGGCGGTGAATGCAGTGAAAAAAAACTATCGCCTGGTAGCGCTGAAATTACATAATTTCACCGCGAATTTTAGCGGTGAATTTGCATAAATTCAGCGCTCTGAAAAACTTGTCCAAATTATGTGAGATAAGCGGTGATTGCGATGAAATCTCATAAATCCACCGCTTAACTTAGTGGTGAACTTAAATAAGTTCACTACTTATCTTACATATTATTCCGTTTTTTCCTCGACCCGGGCGGCATATTGATGGTTAAAATGTGCGCAATAGAACGCTAATTTAAAATTTGAATAAAGCTGCTAACACTTAATTTTTAAGCAATTGAGCCTGAGATTTATTTTGGCTAATTGACTTGCATTGGATTTCATTAAGAGTTTACGTTCTCATTTTTGATATCTAATAAATGAAGTAATATCACAAAAGTAGTTGCGCTCGTAATCAAAATTAGCGCCTAATCAAAAGGTCGTAACAAACATATTACGACGAAACGACGAATAAAAAAATCATAGCAGATTGAATATAGGGAGATTAGCTTTAGCTGAATTGAAGGGGCATGAGATGAGCACGGGGTTGGGGGCACATGCGTGTCACGAAGGGAGGAGGGGGCGGCGAAAAGTTAAAGGGTCAGAAAAACCGGAAGAATAAAATTGCATAAAAAAGAGCAGAGGACAATTGTAAATCCTGCAAATTTTGTTGAGAGCTATCAAAGAGAAAAAACTGACTTATTCACAATCAAAATCAAGCTCCAGGATCTAAAACTTAAATAAAGATGAATTAAAGCAGACACAAAAAAGTGAGAGATGAGAAAACTGATAAACTAGCATTTGTCATTTTTATTGCAAAAATTGGTTTTGCGTACCATTATTCGCTAAATCAAAATCTAGAAATCAAAACTTAAAAGTGCAAACAGAATGCTACTAGGATGCTTCTTTTATCCCTCAAAACAAAACATTCATGAGATCAAGAATTAAAATAAATAAGAAAGACCGCAAACATCACATTCATATCTATAGTGTAATTATCTTCAATTTTTTAAGAAATTTTTTAGAGTCTTTTATGGAGTCGAAAGTTTTAGGAAAACAAAAAAACAAGTGTAAAGCCCTTGCTTGCTCTCTAAAAGTGTATTGAAGGTTAGAGAGGCAATTATATCAAAAAGCATGAAAAAAGCTTGAAAAAAATCTTTTTTCCGATTTTTTTGCAGTGATTTTAGCATCGAATCGGGAACCAACAGATATCATAAAGCAAGAAACACCTATTGCAAATTGAGGGCAAGTTTTTCATTCATTGCTAAAATCAAATAGAGGAAAAGGCCCCAAAAGGGAAGAAATCAAGCTATTTTCTTTATTTTTTAAAGAACATTTTTAGTTCTATTATCTTCAACATCAACAGCAGCGAATCAAAACCATGAGTTAAAAAATAAAATGAAAAAAAGACATATGAAAATTTCTGCAGTGAATTTTGTTAGGAAAGCAAAGTGGTTCCACCTCACGTAATCAACCAAATTCAATTTTAAAAATCAGTTATAGTTTGAATATTGATTTCTCAGTGGCCTCGGAGAGACGAGAAAATGCCATCAAATAATCAAAAAAAGACAAGCGAGCCCCCAAAATAATGCCCACAAAAAATATTTGTGTTGTAAAATACCGTAACTTGTAAATTGCCGAAAAACACAATATTTTGAAACCATTGTCTGACGTTGGGATTGAAGCAGTAAAAAATTGATAAAAATGACGACAGCCCATTTTTTTTTCTAAATGCTTAAAAATATTCTAAATATTTTATCTACAGTTTAATCAGATTTGATTCTAATGGTGAAATCAACTTTATAGGGCTATAAGCTTGAACTTTGATTATTGCAGAAATTTTAACACAGCCTAGTTTTATTCTTAGAGGCAAAAACAGTTCTGATTTGGTTCACAGATTACTTAAATTCATTCATTAAAACTCAACTTCTAAACAGAAAGACAATAAGCATCAAACTAATATCAGTGAGCAGTGTAGTCAAATGAATTCAAAGAGTTTACAAGGAATAAACAAAAAGCTAGAACTTAAAATGAATAAAGTTGAGTAGGAAAAGATGCTAGAAAAGAAATTACAAAATTTCATACAAAACAACAAAAACGGAAGTCAGATTTCCGCACTTGAAAAAAAACCTTAATTGGGACAGAGAATTGCTATTCAAACACTGTTTTCTCGCTTTCTTTCTTGTTTTACCTAAAATAATTTTTCACTTAACAATTTTCATTCCGCAAAATCACTTGCTTTTTCTGTTTTTCCTGTTGCAGCTCGATCAAAATCACCACTCCTATTGGACTTCAAAAATCATCAAAATGCGTTAACAGATCTTTAAAAACATTACATGCAAATCCTGACTACAATTCAAAGAACTTTCATTGATCAAACAAGGCACGAGACGTAGAAAGAACAATATATTAATTGGAAAAACAAGTTAGAGAATTTTGGTGACAAAATTAAAAAGTAGGACAAAATTGAAAATCAAAATGCAGCATGGGAACAAAAATCACTCTCAAGGTATCGAATTCTTGTTTAAACACCGTTTTCTGAATTTAATTTAAAATTAGAGCAAAAAATTTCAAGCCGCCAAACCTCTTGCTGTATTACTCCACTTCCTCTTTTGACTAAAATTATTACCTCAATTTGACTACGAAAATGATGAAAATATGTGGACAGATATTAAAAAGAAATACAGCAGGACAAATCCTGACTAAAAATTTAATCTTTTTAACTTAAAAAACGAGAGCTAGAATGGACTATGATTGGACAATAATGCGATAAAAAAAATAAAAACGTCAAATTTGTTCATTTGAAAAAAAACAATATGGAAAACCAAGTTTTGTCGTAACCAAAATCATCACTTCAATTTGACTTAAAGAAAATCAGGAAAAAGGGAGAAAATATTCTAAAAGAAAAAAGCAACCAAAAGACCAACGAACCGACCCAACATATAAAATCACAAAGGCCCTAGCAAAATACTCACTAAAAGAAAGTATCCTATTAATAATCAACAAATCTTTATGAAACAATATCAGCAGAAAAATAGTAAAAAAAAAGCCAAAATTAATATGTGTAAAATGACTGATAAAGTTTATTTATAAGATGCGACTCCCAAACAACTATTGGCAAAATAGACTGCAAAGCAGACAGTGAATTTTCAACACATGACAAACATCGGAGAAACAAAAATAGGAACAGTATATAAAGAGCAAATAGAGGAAAGGGTAGAGAAAACATAAAAAAGTAATGAATATACTTAAAACAATTAAAATGCTACCTCAAAACAATTATTCTTTGGTACAATTAAAATACTCCACAGCACTGAAAAACCCAAGGTCAGTTTGCAAAATGCCTAATCAATCAAACCACAAAAATTATAAACAAAAAAAAAACAGATCAAAAATACAAGTTCACACAATTTTTTTTTCAGCAAAAATGGCTGTGTAACCTTGAAGAGTCAACTCTTAGAAGCAGTATAGCCTAAAATATGTTTAATTGCTCTAGATTAAATGGTGAACAAGTAAAAGTGTTGCTTAAAGTGTAATTTTGTCAGCAATAAGCAACACATTCAAATAAACAAAAAAGGGGTCAAAATGTTATAAAATTTTCCCATTTTCTTTAGGAAACAGAACTAGAAAAAAATCTATCGAATTGAAAGACTTCTTAGATCACCTAAACAATACAGTGCAATCACAAACGCTCCTTAGAGGCCATAAAATTGACAAAATTAACAGAAACTGCTTCAAAAGCCCGCAACACGGCAATTATGCAAAATAGCTGAAAAGTTTTCTAAAAATACAATATTTGATTCAAAAATCTTAATTGATTCCGAACGTTTTATTGCCGGCTTAGATAATTGAAACAAACATTTTCCCCTGAAAATATTAAGAGTTAATTTTGTCGCATCTAATTTTCTCGTTTTTTCTCAGAATCTTTCGCTCAAATCTTTCGAATCTTTCTCTCGCTCTCTCTCAAATCTTTCTAAGTTTTCTCCAATTTTCTCTGGCTTGAATTTCGTTCTGTAGATTGACGCTAGTGCTTCTTTTGTTCTGCGACATTGGACTTATTTTAGAACACATCCTCTAAGTATAGAAATTCATCGATTTGAAAAATAGATCACCATTACTCTTTTTCTTGTTATATTAAAAAGTTAGTGCCCCATTACAATTCAGATTCTTTGAATTATAAATCATAGCCGGACAAGTTTTGAAATACAACTAAAAAAATTGAATGAAAAACTTTCAATTGCTGTACCTGACCAGCAGATCAGAACAACGCCAGCCAAAAAGAGAAACTGTCTCAAAATTTGGGAAACAAAAATGGATCAAACTAAAAGAAATATAATCATTGCTAAAACTCTTGAGGCTTCTGCCCTGAAGGCCAATTTTGATCCATTTGAATACAACTACTAAGCCAAGCACAGATCTTGAGAGAGCTTTCTTTATTGGCCAATAAAAACAGCAAAAAAATTAGAAATATGAAAAAAAAATGAAAATTGGAAAATTTAGAGAAAATTTCTTAGTCTTTTAAAATTAAAAAGTTCAAAACCCTTCTTTTCCTTGGACTCCATCAATTAACTTTTCAAAACATTATCAATTAATTTTTGAAGACTTTCTATCAATTAACTTTTCAAGGCCTTAAAAAAATTATTGGCCCGTAACGATTGATAAACTTAAAAATGACTAAAATTACAGAAAACTTGAAAACAATCGCAACTTTTATTGAAATGTTGCTAAACTTTGTAATATTTTTCTCTTCAGAACCGTTTCATTGTCTCCAGAGGCTATCTATTAAACAAATTTCATTGAAGAACTTGGAACATGACAAAATTTTTCAGAAACATTAAAAAATTTAAAACTTTAACGAAAAAAATGCAAAAATTTAAAGTATTCAAAATGTTGAATACTTTTCTATTGTGAATACTTTTTTTGAATACTTTTTTATTTGTCAAATAACAGCTATGCAGTAAAACAAAAGCAAAACCTACAGTAAGTTAGCTGACTACTGAGAAAAGAAAACGCGAACAAAAGACGAATATTTTCAAAAGGTGAAAAAGACTTCACTGCCACTGAAAACTATGCAAAACTTATAGTGGAAATTTTTGGCCCCTGTGGTTTGAAAAAACTCAATAAGTGACAAAAAGTTCAAGAAAAAATTTACCAAAATAGAAAGTTTCTTTCAAAACGTTTCTTTCAAAAGACTGTTTATACGTTGCTAAAACTGTTCCATTGCCATTAGAAACTATGCAGCAACCTATTTTGAAACCTTCTAACCTGTGCCTACTAAATCTACCTTAGGTCTTCTAATGCTACTGAATGCCCACTGTGCCTTATCTGTTTACCCCGTTTTGAAAGATCAAACTCATTGAAAAATGTGTAAAAACATCTTACAAAAAAGGTAGAGCACCAATTGTTGGATTGTACAAAGAAAGTGCCTAAGTAATAGCGTTTGAGAGGCTGACGGCTGCTAGTAATAAGAATGATTGGAGTAATAGTAACCTTGCTATCCTATTGCAAGCATTTAAAAACGATAACATTTGAATTCTGAGAAGGTTTCCTCAGTTTTTTGTGCGTTGAAAAATCTGCTGTGTGTGACTAGAGAGCAACTATCGAGTGATCAAAGATTCTGACGTTTTAAATTAGACAGTTTGAGATCCTAGACTTCAGCGAAGCATTAGTTTTCTCACACATTTTACTCATCTATTTTACTCATTGTGTCTTGCTGCAAAAAAATTATAAAATGGACAAAAATGACAAGAACAGCGGAATAGCAAAAAAGCAAAGAAGATTTCAGTTGGAATCAGAACAAGTGGTCAAAACTCTAAACGAACTTCATCAATTTTAACTGTAGACAAGTAAGCAACTGCTGATGAAAAATGTGTGCATAATTTTTTCAATGGTAAAGTTTTGTCAATAAAATGGAGAGTCTGTCAGAATAAGAGCTGGTGTTAGACTGGGTGCTGGAAATATTTCTTGACATCGGAACAGGACTGTAAAAAATGAGAATTTTAGGCTGCAGCTCATCACTGATTTGGCTCAAAATTTTCATTCAATCATTATCTTGGGGGCGTAGTCGGGTTCTGATCTGCTCGGAGTCTCAATGGCTACACCCATAAGGGAAGCGATGGCTGGTGAAGGCTTACATCAAAGATGCATATCTCGAAAGAAATAGAAAAAAGACAGTTATGTTGCACGATCTTGCAAGATTCTTGCAAAGGACTGTTATCCTGCAAGGTCATGCAAAAGACGGTTATCTTGAATGACAATGCAAGAAGCGGGTTTTGTTGTAAAGAAAAATTGCAAAAACCTTGCAACGTACGGCTATTTTCACAAATTTCGCAGGAAAATATTGCTAGTTTGAAAGATCTTGTCAAAAAGGACAGTTATCACGCAAGAACTTACAAAGAGACTTTGTAGGATTCATGCAATACGGTTGCGGAAAAAAACCCCACGGAAAAACCCCCACTTCATTTTAGGTAGGAAATAAACCCCCACGGAAATAAACCCCCACGGAACTAAACCCCCACTTTTCTTTTAAAGGGCTGCACATTTAGCGCGTTTGGCCATGCCTCGCGGGCCATGGCCATGCCTTAGCGGTGCGTGGGACTTGATGTGAAACTATCACAACCGAACAAATCATCACGACCGAAATTCAATTTTAAAATGGGGGTTTATTTCCGTGGGGGTTTAATTCCGTGGGGGTTTATTTCCGTGGGGGTTTATTTCCTACCAAAAGTTAAGTGGGGTTTTTTTCCGTGGGGGTTTATTTCCTAGACCCCATGCAATATAATAATAGGAGTTTGAATAAGCCACGTTGGTCGTCACCTACTCAAATCAATTAGCTCCAAATTTGTTTGCAAAATCTGAAATCTGTTGCTAAATTTCATACGTTTTTTACTCTCAAAATGTCTTCTTTTGTGCAAAAATTTTTTTGTTTATAAAATTTGCAACTATTGAACTATAATATTGCTTAAAAAAACGATAGCTTATTGACGGTCTCCAAGGTAACAAGATGCCTGAATTGAAGGTCTTCGTCGGGGCATTTTTGGAACACTTTGAATCAGTTTTGACTTTCTCTGTCTCGGGTCCCGGAGTCTTGTTCTTCTGAGCAGTGAAGAGCCCGAATTCCTCCCCAGATTTAGCAGTAGTGCACGTGACAAAATCACTTGTGCCATCGGTGCGACAATCATTGTCGTTGTTGCTGTTGCTCAATTGATGTTGATTCGTTTCTTCTTGTCTTCGCTTAGTGTCTGTAGTCGAGGCAGCCTAAGAAAAACATTATACGCTTTCAGAATAAAACGAATAACATAACCGACTAACGTCGGGCGAATTGCTCCCAAACGACCGCCGAGCGGTTGGCTTCGTCAGCAGCTAGCCACAGTTTAGTGACCTCTGGGCGCTACTTAAATCCCGTTTCTGAAAACGAAAATCAAATGGGTCAGACGAAAAAATCGGCCAAGCGAAAAATTGCATAAAAGAAAAACAGGATTAATAGATTTGCTACAAATAGCTTTTGAGAGCAATTAACAATGATTTCATAAAAAGTGCCTGTTAGGTCATTCATGATAAAACAAACAATTCTACTATAACTCATTGTTAATGAGGATCAGAGATGATGACAATACGCCACATAACAGCAGCTGAAACATGCGGCATCAACAAACAGAGAGAGAGAGAGAGATAAAACGCGAACGGGAAAGAAAAGGAAAGGAACCCTAACCCAAAGAGAGAGAAAGAGAGACGAAAATTTTGTCCATGATGGGATTCGACTCTGCAATTTCTAGTTTTCTAGACTTGTTAGTAAATATATCATATAGAAAAAAACTGAAAAAGGCAAAATTAAAAAAAAAACTAAACATCAGCTTATTATCAAAACTTGAATAGGGCCAGGGCCTCTGCTGCCCAAAATAAATCAAAAACATGAAAAAATTGCGAAACATTTTAAACTAATTGCTTAAATTCGTGATATTAAAATTTTGAATAACATTCCATTACATCTATAAACTATGTAGTAACATATAATCAAATCCTAGAGGAAGTTCCTTGGCTCTTGATGCTGAAAAACCTTAACGACAAAAACTTTCTAAAAAAGCCTGAAAATAATCAAGTTTTAATTAAAAAAATTGCTAAAATTTGTAAGATTAAAAAGTTGAAGAACTAATACATGGCCAAAAAGATTACCATTAAATTATTATCAAACCCCTCAGGATGTTCTCTGGCCCCTGGGTCCATAAAGACCTGAATAAGGAAAAACAAATGTCAAAAAACTTGAAAAAATTCGTTTTGTCCAAAAATGCCAAAATTCGTGTTGTTAAAATGTTGAAACCATTCTATTACCACCAGAAACTATGCAAGAACTTATTATTAAAACCTTAAGGAAGTTTCTTGACACCTAGGCTTGATAAAGTAAAAAAATGTCAAACATTTTCAAAAAAATGCAAAATAGTATAAATTTGCGTTTTTAGCAAGCGAATGTCCGTCAGTTGCTAGCCACAGGGGGGGGGGGGGGGTTGCCCGGGGGCTGATGGGGGAGGGAGGGTGGGGTGCGGCAAAGTCAAAAGCGTCAGACAGAAAATCGGTCAAGCGAAAAATCGAATTAAAAAAATGACCAACAGGACTAATATAACTGCTACAAACTTCGTTTGAGAGCAATTTAAAACCAATATCACTTCATTAAAGGCGCAGAACAGTTTAATTCAACCCACAGAAGAGCTTTTCGAAGCAAAAACGTGCCCATCAGAAAAGAATTACGCTCAATTAACTAGAGATCGTTTCAAAATTATCCTAGGCTGAGGTTCCAGATGATCCGTCTGAGGGCTCAAGTTACCGGTGGGGTGTGAGTACTAGAAAGAGTTTGATCAGAGAGGACTTCATTGAGGGATCTCAATCTAGGATTCTTGTAATCTGAGAAACTTCATAGCAACTTTCTGACCCATTCAGCTCTCAAATTTTTAAACATAGCCGGTCGGTCGGAATCAAAAACTCAAGACTAAGCAATAAAACCATTTAAAAACACCAAAAACAAGCAAGACTAAAATTTCATATTTCATTTATTGAAGATACAAGATCAACATAAAAAACAACTGCTATGAACTCAAACTCCTAACTATAATTTTATTTTTCTGATTAGCAACCTGTCGTTAAGTGTCGATGAGTCCTCTCACTAATAATATTAAATGATAACACAAAAATAACTAAAAATTTCATTAAAAATCGCTGAAATTTTCTGAAAAAACTTAGTAAGAAAGTCACAGAACGCAACAGCTACGGAGGGATAGAACTGCCTCAATTATCTGAGTCCTCAATGACCACCGTTGAGACATGACATCAATGAATGAGTTTAAGAGTTTAATCAGACAGCAATAAGTGCAACAAATAATAGTAAACCTAAAAAATCAGGAATATATTTTTAAAAAGCAATCAAGCGTATAAGTAACAAAAAGCAACAGCTATTAACTAAGGTGAATTGCATAAATTGAAGCATTTTTAGCACTCAGTGAGACCTGTCACTAATGAGACAAAAGAGTTAGGACGACAAATTTCGCACAAAACTCAAACATAGCCGGCTGATTGCCGGAAAAAAGCCGCGATAGACGCCTGTGGCTTTTCATGAAATGAAACAACTGAGGAAGTAATATAGACGGATTGACCACCAGTCCCTGGGAAGACCACTAGAATTCATGGGATAGATTTGGACTGTCAACTTTATGACACATACAGTCTATAAGGAAAAACCCTAAAGAGCTTTTTTCTAAATTGATATTCAAAATCAAAAATTCAAGACTAAGCAATAAAACAACTCAAGAACACAAAACCAAGCAAGAATAAAAATTGAGTTTTCAAATGTTGAAGATACAGGACCAATATAAAAAAACAACTGCTATCAACTCAAACTGCCAAATATAATTTTCTATTTCTGATTTATAACCTGTCGTTAAATGTCATTGAGTCCTCTCAATAATAATATTAAATGATAACACAAAAAAATAAAAATCTTTTCAAAATTCGCTGAAATTTTTTGAAAATACTTAGTAAAAAAATCACAGAACGCAACAGCTACTGAAGGATGAAACTGCATTCATTATTTGAGTCCTCAGGGACCAGCGCTGAGACCTGTCATCAATGAGTTTAAATGATCAGACAGCAATAAGTGCAATAAAATCTGTTAAACGTACAAAAAATCACAAATATACTTTTAAAAAAGCTGTCAAGCGTTTAAATCACGAAAAACATTAGCGATTATCATAGGTGAATTGTTTTAATTTAAGCCTTTTTAGCAACTAATGAGACCTGTTAATAATGAGACAAAGAGTTAGGACAAATTTGAAAAAAACTCAAACATAGCCGGCAGATTGCCAAAAAAGCGGCGATAGACGCTTGTGGCCTTCTATGAATTGAAACAACTGAAAAAATAAGATAGACAGATTTGGACTGTCAATTTATTTACACACACGGTCTGTAAGGGAAAAGCCCTCAAAATTTTTTTTCAAAATTGATATTTGAAATCAACAACTTATGACTAATAATCACCAATTAGGGCATATAAGTTTGGCACTACTTAGATGCACACTATTAACTAGTATATGCTCAAGAAAATTAAAGTTCCAAAAGTGAGTTCAGAAGTAATTTTTTAGTGAGGTATGTCACGCAATTAACCTAAAAGCGTAAATGACGTCACGTACACCAATTTTAGTTGCAAAGCAGTAGAATTCACTGAAGTCATTGAAAAAAATCAATTCCAAATCAGGTCGTAAGAATAATCGAAGAAGACGACGTATTAAGAAAACTCCATGTCCCCAATAATAGCCGCTATCGCTTCCCGGTTATTAAAAATTTCGATACTAGTTATTGAAAACAATTAGTGTCAAAATGATAGAAAGCGCTAGCTTTGAACAAAAACAATTAAATCGAAAAACTTTACCCCTTTTATCAGCATCGGAGACCTGTCTTCAATGAGATCAAATAATAAGACATCAAAAAGTAAATCAATTTCTTGCGGGACTCAAAAATGCACTCAAATTGTTTGAGAAATGTAGTTTCAAAAGCATCAAAACCACTAGCTATTAACTTGAGCTTTTAATTAGGTTCCTTTATGTCTCATTAGCACCCAATCTGACCTATCACGGATGATACTAAGCGAAGGGACAACCGATTTTTTTAAAAAAGGGGAAAAATCTAAAATTCACTAATATTTTATAACAACAAATAGCGACAAAGTCATAAAACCTCTCAGCTGCCCCCTAATGAAATCAAGAAAAGGCAAATACGCACAATTAGAACACATATGTACTGTCTTAAAAGCACTAAAGGAGAGGAAATTCTGATAGAGAAGTCAAATTGACGCACCTGAAAAAAAATCCATCTCAAAAACCACCAAATTGGTCAAACACTCCACTTAAAACGTATTTTGAAAAAAGTCACACCTCAAACCTGCTAGATTTTTTGCTCTTTTTACTATTTCAGTGTGACCAATCTATCTTTACTTCTCATTGAAAAAGCCGAAAAAAGCGTGAACAGATCTTAAAAAAGACAGCGCGCCAATACATTTCAAATTCCTTCAATTGTAAAAAACCACGATGTCCCCTATAATAGCCGCTACCTCTTCGCGGCTATTAATCATTGAACAACTGGTGCTGCTGATGCTATAAATATTCCGTGCTGATATCTCTTGGTTGCATGACTGATATGAGTGTGCTTTGAATCAGTGGCTTATTAATACCTTTGACTTGTTGTGACTCTGTTTGTTTGAAAGTGCAGTTTCCGTTTCTATTGCTTCCTGTTGTTGTTGTTGTTTATCATCTCCAGTCATTGGCATGGGGACTGATGATTCACCACCACCCCCACACACTACCCCCACTTCTCCCCCTCCAGTAGCTGTTGACTTCACACTTGTCTTGGTCTGCAGATTTGATTGGCTGCCAAAGAGAAGAGACCTGGCTGCAACATTGGCTGCGTAGTCACGTGTCACTAACTGCGGAGCATCTGCGAAAATTAACAATATACACGTTTGTTATTAATCCGGTCTTAACTGAGCAAAATTTTATCTCATCAGTCATACCTACGTACTTTTTCTCTATTTTTGGAATTTACTTGTTATTCCTCGAACGGTCTGCTTTTTCCGCGTAAACCTAATTTTTGTTTTCAATGCCGTTTGTGCAAACAAAAAATACGTGCTTTTGTGACTGATAACGGTTTAGTTACATTTATCCCAAACGAGAGGTGTTTTGTGGACTATCTGTATACGGTTTAAAGGAAACTATCAATTATTTGGGACCATAATCTACGGTTGGGGGAATATCACAATCTATGAGTGGAGGAATTACTTCCCATCTTATAGCCCCCTTAAATGTCATACTATCAGCATACAAACGCATACCCGTGTTCTTTCTTGACGACGCATGCTGATAGTTTTTGGAACTTCTATCGGTGTACATGAAACTCCTGGTGGCAATCTCATCAGTTTGGTCACGTGCCACACACTCTTCGTCTTCCTCAACAGGCTCTGAGGATGTACCAGATGAGTCGTTATCAGTGTCCCCCATCCCCCTCCCCAGACTACTCCTTGGCAGCTCTGTAGGAGCTCCTATGAAGGAGCCTCTATTTAGAGCACTTCTTTGGAGGGCACCTTGAATAAACAGTTGATTAATAGAGCTAAGACCTCAACTTTGGAAATGACGGTGCCTGTCAGAAATGCATGATCGAAATCAGAGCCTTGTGCGAGAGTGCGCTGGCCCAATATATTTATCATTAAATAATCACATCAAGCTTAACTCAAATTCGTTTTAAAAATGACTATTGATAGACAAAAACCATTATCCTCGTATTTTGCTAGGCTCATCAAGGACCTACCTGACTAAGATCAAAAATGTTAAATTTGGCATTCCTCAGTCTAAAATGTCATTATAAACTTTTGCTTGACTAAAAACGTCATAAAAAACTTTCTGAAAACTCAAGCGGAAAATGCAAAACTGGATCGAGCAACTTTTAGAATCTCACCGAGATCTACAAACCACTGCTGGGAAGTTCGAAGACAATCCGAATCGAGGGACCAATGTCATTTCAGCGCCGCTTTAGTAACAAAGGCAATGACCGCTTTAATATTTTGGAGGGAATGCTTTGAATTGGGCGAGGCGATTCAGATCCCAATAAATTTGTCTTTGTTTATTTATTTGTCAACAGTTTTTGTTTTATTATTCCTTTATATGTCTATTTATCTTTCTGTTTATTGTCTTAACTGCATATTTATTTATTTAGTTTTAGTGTCAAGGGGATCGATAAAATTTTTGTTTTTTCAAGCAAACTTTACTTTCTATATCTCTAAAAAGTACGCAAAAAACTCACAAGCAATACAACTCTCTCCATTTGGTGGAAAACTTCCATATACAATTCAATTGGAGACAAACACGAGTTTACAGGTGAGAACCCGCGTTGAGAAAAAATACCGACAAAAACGACGTACGAAGCGTCGATTTCTGTCGGTTTTTGTCGGTTTCATCGGTTTTGCTTGTAAGAAGCGTCGGTTTTTGACGGTTTTTGTCGGTTTTCTACAAATAGTCGGTTTTGCTTGTAAGAAGCGTCGGTTTTTGACGGTTTTTGTCGGTTTTTGTCAGTTTTGTCGAAATAATCGGTATTGCTGTAAGGAGCGTCGGATTAAGTTCTCCTTGTCTACAGTATTGAATTCGTTACTTAAATCTTGCAAAAAAAGTACGCGATACGTTGTCAAATTTCGCGCTAAAAAACTCGCTATATAGTGTTTCAACATAAACTGGTTTTCAACCTAGTCAAGGACTTTTTCAAATGATTTGAGGGTCTAGGGAGGAGCGTCACGGTCCGAGTACAGTCTGAGAAAGAAAGAATTTTTGACCTGGGTGGTATACAAAAAAAGTACTCGATACGTTGTCAAATTTCGCGCTAAAAAACTCGTTATTTAGTGTTTCAACATAAATTGGTTTTCAACCTAGTCAAGGACTTATTAAAATGAATTGAGGGTCTAGGGAGGAGTGTCACGGTCCGAGTAGAGTCTGAGAGTGTTGTTTAATTTGTTTTATTTTGTTTGGAGATGGAGTTTGAGCCCGGTTTTTTTAACCGATTGCTCTGCTCAAAATCTCCTATACTTGTTTGTTTGTAACTCCGCCGTAGCCGGTCCCCAGCCCGGTTGAGAGAAGGAGGAGGGGAACACACCCAGAACATACTGGAAAAATCTCAACAAAGTCAGTTTTTTTAAACAGACTTGAGATAATTTTCCGACAATATTATTGCTATATTGTTTAAATGAAATTGTTTAAATGTAGTGCTTCGTACGTTTTAAACCTATGAAAACCGACGCTTCGTACGTTTTAAACCGATGAAAACCGACGCTTCGTACGTCTTAAACCGATGAAAACCGACGCTTCGTACGTTTTAAACCGGTGAAAACCGACGCTTCGTACGTTTTAAACCGATGAAAACCGACGCTTCGTACGTTTTGAAACCGACGGAAACCGACGATTCTTACGTTTTGAAACCGACGAAAACCGATGCTTCTTACGTTTGGAAAACGACGAAAAACGACGATTCTTACGTTTAAATACCGACGAAAACCGATCAAACCGACGAAAAAAACGTAAGGGCTTTGATCGGTTTTGGCGAAGTAGAAGCGACGAAAACCGACGATTTCTTATGTTTGATTCGGACGAAATTCTCAACTCGGGAAAATGATTCATATCTTAAGGATTCATGTCAAAATTCAAAGCTAAACATAACTGGCGAAGATTACAATTGAACAGTTATTTATTTGCCATCTCTGTAAAATTCGTGTTTTCCCCGCCGCAACTACTGTTCCTCAGGAGAAGACGTTCCTTGAAATGCTTGCAAATGTCTCAATGAAACAACACCGGCAATAATGCATAGTAAAAAATAAAAACAAAAAGAAAGATTAACGTAGTGATGGGCGGATTGACATCTTGCAAGAATCTTTCACGATAATTTAAAAGTTGCAAGGCACTTTCAAGAATCTTGCGAGATATCAATCGAGGCAAAAAATAAATTAGGGTCCAAATGTTCTAGAAAAATTTTTGAAGCGAATTATTGTGGACTTTGAAGAAACTGTTTGATTATATTTCGTTGCTAAAACTGACTGAAAACTAAGCTGACTCTTAAAATAATTTCATTTAGCGTAAAAGATTCTAATCGAATTTTTATCCAAAAAACCTTCATGAAGTCTTGCAAAATTTTGTAAGTTTCTTGAAAAATTTTGAATTCAAATACACTTTTCCACCAAACAGCCAAATAAAATCATCTAGAGACATCAAATTTTTTAAAAACTTAAATTTACCTAGTAAACGACAAAGCAATTGTTTTCACATTTTTCTCCTATTTTTTCACAAAATCTCAAGGGAAAAAACAGTCGTCAATTTTTCCATATTGATATTTTGCAAAATACCACACCAAACTAATTGTGCAACCAAATCTGCCTTCAATTTTTCCTGCTATGAAAATCTCAAGATTGGTAGAAGCAACGAGTTTTTAGATAGCCTTGCTAATAAGTTGATTCTGATGCAAATCCGGCAGCTTTTTTTAAAAACAAAATTGTACTAGAAATTATTGCGTTATTTCTTTGCAAAGCAATATAGCTTCTTTGAGCATCTTTTAAGAGATGAAATGGTAAGCCATAGAACTTGTTATCACATGGAATTTTTTAGTACAAAGCATTTTTTTACTACCCTGAAAATCTTCAAACAAAATATATTACGTATTTTTTAGCAAGAGATGGCAAAGTTCATAACAAATTTGGTTACACGTACACGCTCCTTCGGTTGAAAAATTTCTCTGAGACATCGCATTGCTCCTAATGAAATAAAAACTTACGCTGAGTTTATTAAAACAATTGATGCATCGATTTTCTCATGATTTTAAAGGAATTGCCTCTATATCGTAAAGTAATGTTTGGTTGACATTTTTCTAATTATTGTTTCTTCAATCCCAAAACACTGCAATAACTTAAACATCAGCGTCGACGAACTATTACCATATACAATTGATTTCGCTTAGGTTTGCCAGCTTTAGGGAGGGGCCGGATAAAAGTTCAGGTTCAATACATATCAAAAAAAAATTTTCGAAGAACTCAAAGTTTGTCTATTTGTTAAAATTTTCTGTCTTAGAGTAATATGTTTGTTATCCAGCGGATTTTTATACCACAGGTGTTAAAAAATGCTTTAGAGCTTGAGTTTGAAGTTGTTCAGCAGTTATATTATCAAAGTCGAAATCAATGAAAACTTGTTTTTTGTTAGCGTGCGATGATTCTGTGCATGTCTGCTTTTACATAATATGAAAACGCTTTCTACTATTGAAAAACTATCTCGAGCACTCAAAAACTTCCTCAACATATTGTGGCTGTGCAACCAACTTGATGCAACCATTCTTTTTTTATAATTTCAGAGGAGAAATATTTTACGGGAAACAAAGAAAGGGTAGTCTTTTTTTACTCCTAATGTTGATAATTCAAAAACTATGGCAGCAACTTTTCCAATCTCTTTCGAAAAATTTTCACAGTGACATTTGATTGCTTGATTACTCATTTTAATTTTTGTTGGATATTGAGAACACCTCATTGGGATGCGCAAACGCCTCTTCTTCAACATTGCCGGATCTGGAAAATTTAAGCAAGACAGTTTCTCAAAACTTGCTTGCCCAGTCGAAGATCTTCTCAAGAAAAGGCCTCTTGCATCAGTTAGTCAGTCAGTGCGTTGCTGAAAATCTAACACGAGTACATTTACTAACAAGAAAAACAAACGAACTGCCACAAATGGCAGTAAACAACGGGGAACAAAAAAAGTGGAACAACCTCAATGGCATCAAGAACGAGTTTGGGATACCTCTTTTCAAGGAATATCCCAGACAACTACTCAGACAACGACAAAAATGGCTTCCAACTGTAACCGGGATTGATGTAGGGGATTATTGTACGGGGAGTAGAATATGGGGTACAAAAAGCAAATAAGGTAGGTGTAATGTGATAAGCTCTCGTTTTGTCAAAAAATCAAAAAGTGAGCTTGTGAAACAAGCTTTTAAACTTAATTTGTTAAAGGACAACAAAACAAGGAGATTATTTCCAACAAATAGGGAAAAAGTAATGTGAAATCAATCTGGAACATATATTTCATGGGAGTTTTGGGTTTGGAGTAGAATGAGAAGAGCTCTTTCTACATTTAATAACACAAGCTTACGCAATATAATATCTTTCAGGTACATTCAGAGCTTTCTATAAACAATTTTCAATAGTTTGCACACAACAAGGCTTATAAAAGATTAGAAGGACAAAAAAACTTAGATAGTTGTTCCACTATTTTTTTTAAAAAAAATTGTACAGATGACATGGATATTTGCGAAACAAACGCTTAAATAAACAACTTATTACAGCACAGCATAGAATAAATGCAACAGGATAAACCTATTGGAAAAAAGGTTAAAAAATCAAACAATTTAGATAAAACCGAACAACAGATATGGAAAAGTCGTTTGATCAAACCACAAGAGTCTCAATTACTTGTTATTTTGATAAACACTGTTTTGGGGAACACTCTAGGCAATACATTTAAATTTTGGAAGGCTTGTGTTAAAATATGAAACCCGTGGAGCATCAGTTTGTCAACCAGCAGCTACAGCAAGCAGCCTATCAGCAACAACATTTTCGACCTTCCCTCCAGTATTAAAGATTTGGCAATCCGGCAATCCAGAATACGATTACAGGACATTTGTGAATGTATACTTTCAAACGCAGTTAGCACAAAGCTAATCAGTTTTTCAAGCGGGCAAGCATGCAAGACACTAAAAACGAGCATATTGACAGCCAGTCTTTAACAACAGTTTACTAATAACACAAGGAAGACACCGACCGTATATTAATGACAACTACACAAACTTCTGCAAGAGTTTCCTCAGCATAAGCAACCGCTTCTTTTTACAGCAGTCAGGAAATTTTTCAACAGGAGACATCCTAAGCGTCAGAATAAATATATCAGTCTGCATTTTCATGCTAAACGTTCTATTGGCGACTCAACTCAATACAACAATGCAAAATGAACGGCAACTGAAACAAAACTTTCAAATCTGGTACAGCAAAAGCATCAACTGTGAAGAAGAGAAGACGACAAAGACGACGAAGAGCAACTAGATACAGACTTCAAGAACAACAGTTTTGCGTTAACCATTCTAGTTCTTTGTGCCATAAAATGGAGGCGTAGTAGTGTGTCATAAGGCATGTGCAAAAAATGTAACTTTGAAACCAAAAATCTTAATGATGATGTTTTAGATGCAAATCAATGCTTTTGAATTGGGCTACCCTTTTCTTGGTAACAAGAGAATAATTTTAACGCGAATATCACGAAACAACTGGACTGTTGCCAAGGAACGACAGTGGGTAAGCGTTTCGTGCCAAAAAGAACTTGATTGCTAGGTTCTTTTTGGAAACACCACCAACAATGGCGTCAGTGAAACATACTGATTAGCTTGTTTCTCTGTCGTGCAGCCACAGCACTACCAACACCACACATTCAATATTAACTGAAGGCCGAACACTGCACAACCGACTAAAGGCAAGAAAACCGATAGTTCAGAACAAAACCAATAGTTTAATTGCGATGTGCCGACTGTTCATATCTTACATGACGCTGCAAATTTAAAAGGAATCTGTACCGCTTGATTTTTTTGAACAAATATTTGTGTTAGTGTGAGTGTTCCTCAGCATCTAAATTTCCGTGCTGTAAAGACACATTTTATACTTAATAATTCGGAAACCCGCTGTGGTAAGAAAAGATTTATAACTGCTTTTTCTGATTGATAATCTGAAGCACCTTCATATTTATGGGTTCAACTAACTTTAGTCTTCTAGGTTCACTTTTTAAAAGAAGGCTAGGCTTCAAAAGTCATGCATGTCTTAAATAGCTAACCAGCTGTTTGACTTTTGGTACCGACTTCTCCTTGACCTTTAACCCCACTTTGTAAACAAAACACTTGTATGTCACTGCTGTTGTTGTTGTTGATATTTCCTTCAAGGTAGTTTTGCTTAAGGTGCTCTTTACTGTCGGTGGCTTTGCCACAATTCCCTTTATCTGCACCCCCAGGGTTATTCAGTTTCTGCATTTGGTTGTCTCCCGCCTGGTCCAGCTCCAAAGAATGTTGTCGTTGTCTATGCCGATGTTGATGTTGTTCCTGGTGATGTTGTTTTTGCTCACGCAGCTGTCGATCAACCATCTCCTATGCAGCAGAAGAGACATTAAAAGACACTGGTGAATATGAAATTAGTGCAAAATCTTGCGAGAATTCCGAGAAGAACAATATTAGATCAGCGCTTCGAGATCTATCACAAATTTTGAGTCCGCCTAACCTGATAATTCAAGAAGTGTTGAGTGTAAGTGCTGTCCTGTCGCCCTCCAGTTCCTAGAGTATCCCTAGTTGGCTCAGTTGTCTCTGTTGTGAAATTGGACAATGACAGCTTAGGGATGTTGTTGGCAAAGTCGTGAGTAGATTCCAAGTTGATTCGGGACTATCAATTAGCGTACTTGGTTAATAGCTACGCAAAAATAGAAAACTAAAACAGTGACCCGTAAAATTTTATCTTGTCAGATCTTACAATTTTGTTGCAAAGTTGTCTTATGGGATATAAGGGGAAGTATTTTCTTATCAGATCTGATAAAGAGATAAAGAGAATAATGAGATCAGATTTCTTATATTAATTTGCCACGAAACTCGATGCGGTGAATTTTTGTATAAAATGCGTTGAATTCCGCGATTAAATTTTGTAAGAAATGCGGTGAAATGCGGTGAAATTTTTTTTCACCGATTTCATTGCATTCACCGCATTTCTTACAAAAATTCACCTCGACTGCAACCTCGAACCGGGTATATGCTAATATGCACGTACTTAAAAACGACATTATTCATGTCCCTTTTTCCTAATTTCACAAACTTTTGATAAAAATTTAGTGAATTAGGTTGGAAAACAAAGAAGGTTATCGCCGATTATGCTAATTGAACTTTCCAAATCTTTTCTTTTCTCTCCTTGTCCTTCGTCGGCAAAACCTAATTGATCAGTGTTTCTTCTGTTCAACCACCAATGCTTAGCATTCAGTTCACACATTTCACCTTCAGGCAAATCCAACTGATCATCTTGCCGAGACTCCACTAAGTCGAAAGCAAAAGAACAATCGGTAATCAAAGTATTGCCAGTTGGAACATGCATTTCGGCTTGGTGCACTTTCTGCTGAATAAGTGACTGTCTATTCAAGTTGCTCGAAATCGGAGGCTTTACCACAGCTGAGGTGTTGCAATTCGCCAATTTTTGATGTTCCAGTGTGACTTTCGGCCTAATAATACGTGTTTGGCATCTAATAGGTTTTGCTGCAACTTGGGTGTCGGATGTACTGAAGTCATCATTGCTGGTCGAATCGTTATTTTGCCGATTTTTGGAACCATATTGTGCGTCTGAATTTGAGCGATTAGCGTTGTTTGAGGAGCTTTGCATTTCAATTGACTGCAGCAAATAGTCGCCAGATATGAAATTTGGATCTATGGAGTTTGCTTCGGTGTAATTGGACGCAGGGCTTTGTGTGAACCCAAAAACGTCGTTCGCATTTCTAACTTTGATTGCATCCCGAGGCACATTCCTCAATTGTTCCTCTTCGTTTCGGAACGTTTGAACAGAACGATTTTGGACATTCAAATTGACTGCATTTTGGCTCTCAGCCTGGATGGTTTCCAGCTGGTTTTGTCCCTCATGTCTTCGCAAAATATTGACTAAACTTCGCAATGATATCAAAGGCAATCCAGACTTTTTGTCTATTAAAGTCCCACCACTACCTGAAGAAATGGGGTCGTAAAGAAGCTTGCCGTCTTTATATATTAGACTGCCCGGCTTAGGTTGCCCAATTTTTTGGTCCGCGTTAAATGTGACGTTTTCGTCGTCTTCAAACGAATATTCAACGGTGACGTCATCGGAAGCAAACATTCTGCCACAGTATTCTAGATTTCCAAGTTGGTGAAGTTCTTCTTCTATTTGATCGTTTTTACATTCCAATTCAGTGCCGTAAGCGTTATGCTGTTGAGAATTTTTTGTCAATTTTATATTGCGAGAATTGATGGATTTGATAATTGGTCGCGGTGAAATTTCTGCACCAGGTGAGTACATGCGATTTGGGGATTGAAGGGTTTTGCGTTTAGGGGATGCAGAACGTATCGAAGAGTACTTAACAGCTTCATAGGGTGACTTGTTCCGATTGCTTCGAGCCGTGCGAGGCACTGCGGAGGCATAGGGGCGAGAGTTCTTCTGGGCAGGAATCTATTTCCGAGGCTGTTTCTAGCACAGGTTGAGAAAGACTTCAAATATCTTTAAAAGTTGCTCTTTTCGTTATGTTAGTTCCCCTTCATTTCAAACAAAAAGTCCTCACTAGTTCAATATTTTTAAATCATTTTGATAGGGTCAGAATACTGTAAGATCCTAGACTAAGCACTTTAAATTTCTGGGTCAGTTCTATTCAACCTCAGTAAACCCCACCAGTATAGTGGGCCAAGTACAACGTATACTGTAACCCCCCCCCCCCCTATAACACTAAAATACCATTATTGAGGACGAAGACATCAGTGGGGACTAGAATGGGAACAACCCATTGAGTTTTCGTCACTCAATTAATGGAACAGAGTGGGAAATAGTTTCCTTGATGTAGTGTTTCTTCACCACCACTGACTGTCCTACTGTACCAATCGGACCATTGTCTGACCACTTCCGAATTGGACTCCTCTTAGGACTCTTGGATGTCGGTAACTTTGACTTCTGAGGGTTTCTGCAAAACACGGTTTTACCCACTTTTGCGTTAAAAGAATGGTTTCATAGCCTCAAATGCCTTGCTAAAATAATGCTTTAACGCATTCGTTGTTTATATGATATAATGGCTTGACCGAGCCCAAATAATGACTTCCGAAACAAATTTGGCTAATTCAACTCAACAGCGGTGTTTCTTTTGAGCCCAACGAGCGATAATAGCTTAATATTTGTAAAAGCCTGTTCACATTCTAAAAATTATTTATAAAGGTCTTTAGATAATGCCGAGTTTAACAAACATTTTATTTTCACAGAGGATAAAGGGTCCATTTAAAGCAAACTTATACTATGTACTTCTACGAATGTTCAGAAAAGAAAAAAAATGTTCGTTTGGATTTTGTAGTTGCGCTTAGTTCCGCCTATAAATGAGATAAATGGAATGGATCGGCACTGAAGCTTTTTATCACTAGAACTTATAACAAGGACTGCATTAACAAGAGCACAATTAACAAGCACATAAAGCTTCATTTGTGTGTTCAATTTAACTGTCTTCAATTTCGTTTTTTGAAGCCAAGAAATTTGCTCAACGAATTAGGAAGAAATATACAAACAGAATTTCACATCCAAAATTTAGAACTTAAATACGAAACAAATTTTATTCATTGATGTTGATGAGGTGCATTTTTGAACCAAATCATTGCTTCGAATTTGTTCACCACGAGTTTTTCAGTGTGCATGAACCATAAACTTGCGTGACAAATTCCATCCACCTATCATTCGCAATGATCGTACAACCTGTGCGAATAGTCTCAGTAGATATCAATAAAAACGATCTCAGTTTGGGAAAACAACGCGTTAAATGCAAAAAAACACATACAATGCAGTGGGAAAACTTGTTCATACTCAATTTGTAAATCAACATATATCAGCTAACCTATATCAGGAAGGATCTGTAAATTTACATATTGAAACAAAAAAAGATACCTTAATTTACCAGCAGGAACAACATGTTAAAGTATAGCGAGTCAATAGATAATTTCTTTCGTCTGCTTCACAAGAAATTTTAATATTCTATTTTTCTTTATTTCAAATTTCTAAAATTTAAACAATTCTGAACTGTCTAACTTTAAGCCAAACTAAACACTACCACAGGCAGCACATAATTCTATGCTTTCAATGGCTTTAATGACTCAAGGAAACAAAATGAAATAATTTTAAACAATTTTCAACGTGAGTTGGTTCTAATCAATCGTTTTTTTTTGGATCAGTTCAGCTCAAAATTAACAAGTGAAAAGCAAAGTTTTTTATAGCTCTTCCAGTGAGACCAACAAAAATGAGTTAACAAGTGTCCCAAGGTTAATATACTCTGCTAGAGCTAACAGAGGCATTCAGAAAATCGTTAGTCAAATGTTCGTCCAAAGTATCTTCCGAAAAACTTTTTTTATGATTTTGGGTTTTCAAGTATCCCACGCTTATAACTTCTGTACTCTTTCAATCAAATAAATTTGATATCTTTTGACTGTCATTATCTTTCAAGGTTATTGAAAACTCAAAAACACCAAAATTTACTCTTGAAGAACGTGCCAATTGTTCGGTCGCCCTTGCCAAATTGTTTTGTCTCTTTTGTTTTGTCTTAGAAGATTAGTCAGTAGTTTACCTTTGAGTTAATTTGAAAAATGAAAACAAATTGAATTAAAAACTATCTAATTTTCTGTTTTTTCATAAGTTAATGTTGGCTTCAATTTCATTGGAAAATTTGATAGTTTCATCATCAGGTTTGATTGGTTCTGCCGCCGAAAATCCGAGATTTTTGAAAAAAAAGCCTGAAAATGAGATCACTGGCAAGTTGCTGTTTTTCCAAAGCTCTACCCCACTACCACCCCACACCCGTCTGGAGAGGCTTCTCCTAATAGAATTACTTTCAAAAATTTTTAGTTCCCAACACTTTTGGAAAACAAATAAGACAAATGAAGACAATAAATAAAATTAACCTGTTCAAAAACGTCGAATGATGGGATCCAGCTGCGTCAATATTTTCAATTTTTTCCATTGAAGTCATTCTGGCTGAAAAGAAAATAAATTTTTTTAATTTAAAAAAGTTTGAAGGTTTCTATTCTTCCTTCCTATCCCTATTTTTCGTGTTTAACATATACAAAATAGCACAAAAGTAAAACTTTTTAATCAAAAAGTTCAAAAAGAGCAGAATTTACACGTTCTCGCGGATGTGTGTGAGGTGTTTGTATGTGGTGTGTGTGTGTGTGTGTGTGTGTGTGTGTGCGTGCGTGCGTGCGTGCGTGCGCGCGCGTGTGTGTGTGTGTGTGTGTGTGTGTTTGTGTGTGTGTGTGTGTGCGTGTGCGTGTGCGTGTGTGTGTGTGTGTGTGTGAGTGTGTGTGTGTGTGTAAGTGTGTGTGCGTGTGTGTGTGCTTAGCATGTTTCGCAGTTTTTCAACACTAGACCAAATCACTACTAATTTTCTGTGAAAAGATACTTCGTCTCGAATAAAAATCTAACCACTGTTATCAATACTGCTGTCCCTAATTCTCTATGCACTTATTTTTTTTACCTCGGTCAACTGGCGACTGAGATAATTTTGAAGGTCGGGCTCTGTTTTGCCTACTGATTTTCGCATCAGCGAATTTACGACGATTTTTGGTACTAAAGATCCTGGGTTGCCTTGAAAGTGTTTCGACTGGGGTGTCCAGGGTAGACCATCCTCCCTCTTTCTCATCGCACACCTCTCCGCCATCTTGTTCAATCTCCATCTCGTACCCTTCGTCCACTCCCAATTCAAGCTCCTTCAATTTAACAGGCAAATATGGGGGCGGTTCAGTTTTCAACAAAAACGTTTTTGCTGAATTGGTTGATTCAGAAATTGCAAAAACAATATAGGCAAATGAAGTAATGCCAGTTAAATTTCATGACAGATTTTGACCATGTTTGAGCAAGCGAGGATGACAGGTATTGATTGGTCAGAACGATTGAGGAACATTTTTTTTTTGGGGGGGGGGGGCACCATCCAAAGGATCTGATGAAATGAACGAAATTTTGTTCGCTCCTTCCGTCTGTTGGGTGCAGTCGTATTCTGTTGAAAAAATTCTTGGCCAATAAGTTTGAAGATAAAAATATCGACGAAAAAAGTGTTAGACGAAAATGGTTAAGAGAAATAAAAATTAGGCAATTAGGCAAAAGTAGCACGACCGTAGAACGATGGAGGGGCAAGAATATTGCAAAACTTAATTGGAAACTAAGTAACAGCAAAAAATAACAATGAGTTTTCCTGTTCACCTAGTTTCCTCAAAAATCAGTGAAAAAATTAGCATCAAATTTTGTTTTCTAATCTTTATCTGTTAAGATATCAATCTCCAGCAGTAACCAACCAGTTTTTCTCACTCTTAAAAATTTTGTTAAAAATATATATGCTTGGACAATTAATTATTCACTTACTTGCAAAATATGCGCACCATTAACTGAAAAGTAAGTTTATACAAAAGTTACATTTGATCAATTCTCCTTTACGCTTCAAATGTATGGTTCTCGAATTGGCCAAACTGCAGAAAACTAGAAAAGATGCAAAGACGAGCGCTAAAGTGGGTTTTGAATAAGAAATTTTTTACCGATAGTGACTACAGTCAGAGCCTCATTTACAACAATTTGGTGCCAATCAGTTCACTTTTGGTTCGAAATGATCTTCTTATGCTGAACAAAAATTACAACTGTGATACTGCCCTTAAGTTTGATTATTATTGGCAAGTTTTCAAGGGACCACGAAGTAACCGTTCTGCAGCAAAACATTTTTTGAGGACAAATTTTATGAGGATGAAATCAGTCAAGTTGGAAGAGTATTTTGTTTTGAGAGTTGTGAGATATGCAAATGTTCTCACCCAGCAAAACGGCATCTCAACTTTTAACTGGACATGTCCAACAGTGTTATTTCGGAAACAGCTGAACACTCTGTTGAAATTCAAGGCTGTGAACTTTAAATACTATCAGCATCCTGTTAATTGGTCCTGTTTTTGTAATTAATTAACAAAGTGATTCCCGCATTGCGGCTAGCAAGTTTTATTTAAAAAATTTAAAAAACAATTAGATACCGCACTGAAAAAGCATCTTTGTTAACTAAATAGAAACCATTCAATTTTTCCCATTGTAACGTCTGCTCTCCTATCACAGTCAAGGAAAACTTTACACCGCCCAGTTCGTTTCAGCGGTTTCAAATCTCTCCGGATATTGTGTTTTGCAGTTAACTTTTGTGAATTGTTTTACCCGCTATACTGTAGAATACCGTTGAATTACTTGTTGCTCAATTAGTCCTGATAATTAATTGCTCAGTTTTGCTGAATAACAAACTTGTTTCTCTCAGAATAACAAAATAATTCAAATTGAAACAATCAAATTGTTGTTGAGTTTTATCAATAACTCAAGTTATAAACCGAATTTAGGAATTCTATTTCCAACAAATTGTAGCCTGGTAAATTGGCTATACTTCTAGCAAGTGTCAACTTACTGCTACAAAGAGTAAAGAAAGAGGGTGAATTACTGTAACTATAACTGAACAAGAGTAATAGTTTTCTAACTTTAATGTTTGCAAGTCTCTCTATTGGTTTCAATAACACCAATGGTGAACTAGAGTAGGCTTCGTGAAAGCCAGTAATAGAAACTGACTTTATGCTTTGCACAAAGTTTCTCTTACTTAGGAACTTTGTTCCTCAGAAAAAATGAGAATATCAAAATTAATTCTCTTTTAAACAGTCAAAGTTAAGTTATAACTGTACAATCACTAATATGACCTACAGAAACAAGACACGATAACAAGTAATTTACCGCTCAAGAAAATGTGTTTCAATACGCACTGCATGTCAGTTTGATATAACCAAAATTTCAAGTTTCAACTGATTTTGGCTAGTTTTTCAAGCTCCTTTTATGCTGCTAGTCATGTGGATTTACATTTCAAATTCAACTGTTGATTGGTTGTAGATAATAATGTCAACAGAATGTGAACACTTTTCCATAACGTCACTTTTTCAGTGTAAATTTGATGTCATGGGAAGTTTGTTAACCATGTAGAAGTTTTATCGAATATTCTGTATCATTAACAGGTTGATTCGCAATCCAATCGCAAAGAATCTGATGCAATACCGTTAAGTTGTAGTATTGTTTTGCTGGTGGTTGAGGTAGTTCGGTTGGAGTTGTAAATTAAATTCATGAATGACGATTGTGTACTAATAATAGTTGCTAATTTTAAATGTTGAACAAAGTGAACAAATCTGTATGGCTTCGATAGAATGTAGCATTAAATTTCGCTTGTCATGTTATTCTAGCTTGGAGGCTTGAAATGGTCTTGAAGCGCAATTCAATTTGGTAATTGAGTTAGTAAGCTCAGCCTCCACATCGCTGGCCCTGTTTTCCATCGTGAAAACGTCTTTTCCAGGTAGTACTGGGGCGAGCTTCACTACTGGTCTCTTGTACTATCGCTGATCGAATCACACCGTCAGACCCATCGATGGTCTTCGTAACTCGACCTAAATTGTAACATCCACGCTTATGGCTTTCTTCGACCAGACAAACGAGATCGCCTTCTTTAAGGGTTTCGTTCGCCGTACATCGCCATTTCTGCCGATTATTCAGAGTTGGCAGATATTCTTTCCGAATCTGTCCCATATGAGATTTGCATATGGCTGAGTTTGTCAAAAGAACTTTCGATGGTCAACAAATTCCTCTGCGCATGGTAGATAGGGTAAGCAAACGTTCTTGTTGCCAAGCAAGAAGTGATTGGGGGTCAATGCTTCAAAGTCAATGCTTCAATCTGAACTGACTGGATTCAACGGTCTTGCGTTCAATCTCTGCTCAACAATACACATCGTTGTTGAAAGAACGTCCTCGGTGACTGATCTGTTCCCCAACACTGCATACATTGCTTTCTTGCAACTTCTCACCAACCGTTCCCATACTCGTCCAAAAGTGGGGTGCTGCGGGTGAGTTGAACTTCCATCTGATTCCTCGTTGAATTGGATGTTCTTCGATCCATTCTTTGTTCCATGCTGCAACATACTCTGCAAACTCTCTTTCAGCTCCAACAAAGTTTGTCCCGTTGTCACTGATGATCGTAATCGGTTTGCCTCTTCGATCAATAAATCTCATTATTGGCATTGAGACAACTATCTGTGTCCAACTTGGGTACACCTTCTATATGCACCACTCTCATAGTTAGACATGTGAAAAGACAACACCATCACTTTTCATTTATTCGCCCAATCTTCACAATGAAAGGGCCAAAGTAGTCAACTGCAACATTTGTAAAGGCTGTTGAAGCATCAAACCGCTCTTCGTGTAGAGCTGCCATTACTGGTGCTATGGTTTGTGCTCTACCCTTTCTGCAGGTTACACACTTGTTCTTGATTGATCTTATGGGGTTTCGTATACCTAGGATCCAAATCTTCTGCGGAACAATGTTTCTTACTTGCTCAGTGCCCTCGTGTTGATTGTCCTTGTGCTCGTTTTGCAAGAATAATTCAACCGCATGATGTTTCCAATATAGTAATATTTGATGCATTGCATTGAAGTCCAATTGACTTTTGCTTATTCTGCCTTTGGCTCGAATAAGTCCTTCTTCGTCTAAGAAAGGGGAGAATTTTAGGACTTTGCTGCCTTTTGGAATTTCCTTTTCAGCTTTGAGAGATTTCATTTCTTCACCAAAATGTTCTCGCTGCAGTGACTTGAAGATTGTTGCTTTTGCTTTTTCTCTTTCTTCAGTGCTGACCACGAGTGTTGCTGGTTTGCGTTTGTTCAGTGCTCGCTGTACGCATGCCGCTGTATTTACTAGACTGTTAAAATTACTGAATCCTTCCCACTGAATAACAGCTTTCTCCTCTTCAGCCTGTATCATGAAGAGTAATGAGGGTATATTCTCTTCATCTGATGCAAAGAATAGGTTCACTTGCTCTGGCCATTCACTTTCTGGTCGCTTCAACCAGGCCGGCCCAGTGAGCCACTCACTTCTCTTGAGTTCATCAATGTTGATTGCTCTGGTGCCAATGTCCGCTGGGTTGTTAATACCGCTGACATGTCTCCACTGTGAAACTCAGCCAATCGATTGGCCACAAACATTTGTTGTTTACGTTACGGACTGTGTATCCATTGCAATACTGTAGTTGAGTCTGTCCAAAAACTGCAACTATTTATCTTCATTTCATGTTCCTTGACTTTCTGTTCTTTCAGCCTCACTGCCATGACTGCCGCTTACAATTCCAATCGCGGTATTGAAAGATGCCTCATCGGTGCCACTCTGCATTTTCTAATGACGAATGCTAAATCAGCTGAGTATTCTTTTGGTTGTGAACGTAGATAGGCCACTGCACACATCGTGTCTTCAGATGCGTCAGCAAACACATGAAGTTCAGTTTTATCCCTCTCTCTGTTGAAGTACCTTCTATCGATGCTTGTTTCAGCCACTATTGGAAGTTGTTCTTGCCATCTCAGGAATTCTGCTTCATCGCCAGGCTCCACTTGGTTGTCCCAATGTTGCCCATTCTTTGTCCAGATGCCTTTCAGAAGTCGTCTTATGTGAACACTGAACGGAGCAAACAATCCGAACGGGTCGAATACTGAAGATACCAGTGACAGAATCTTCCTCTGGGTTATAGGTGTTTCGACTTCCTGGTTCGTACCTGTGCACACTTGAAGGCTATCATCAGTAACGGTCCCTTGTAGTCCTAGCACTGAGGATCCCTCCGTATTGGGTTCCACTTTGACTTGCTTCGTGTTACTGATTGACATCAAGTCTTCTGGGATTGCTTCGGCAACTGCATCGTTGTTGCTTATCCAAGTCTTTAATTCAAATCTATGTTGTGAGAGAAGAGGTTGTTGTTGATTGAAGACTTCAATTGCTTCTTCAGGGGTTTCTACTGATTTGATGAAATCATCCATAAAGAAGTTGTTCTGTGTTGCCTTTGCTGCAATTGGATACTCTTCTTCGTTGTCCAGTCCCACTCGCTTGAGAGCATAGTTTGCACAAGTTGGAGAAATTTTAGCTCCAAAAACATGACGCTGATATTCGTATATCTGAACAGGTTCGTTAGTCCTTCGACGCCATAAGAACCTCAAGCAACTTCTATCCTGTTCGGGAACTTGCACTTGTAGAAACATCGATTCGATGTCAGCTGTCAGGGCTATTGGTCCTTCACGGAATCTGAATATTGTTCCAATAAACCCATGTAGCAGATCAGGTCCTGCTAGTAGATTATCATTAAGGCATACTTCTTTGTACTTTGAGGCAGCATTGCAAACACGTCTTACTTTGCCAGGCTTGTTAAGGTTTAGCACTGGATGGTGTGGCGAATACCATTCTTTCCCGAAGGTGCCTTTCACTTCGGGCTCGTCCAATATCTTTATGAATCCTTTTTTATATCAGTATCTACTGCCTGTTGATACAAATTCTTCAGGTTTGGGACCCTTTGGAATCTTCGCTCCAGTGAGTAAAGCTGACCCAAGGCTGAGCTGTAGTTGTCCGGTAGGTTTGGCTCTGGTTCATTCCAGAGCATTCCCACTTCGTACCGCTCGCCTGTGAACTTTGTGGTACTCTCTAGAATCTTTTGTGACTGCAGTTCTTTCTTTGACTGACTGACGACGTATATTTTGGAAGCATAGGTTTCTATGTCCCACCAGGTTTAGATATTCTCAGCCACTTTCTCATCCTCTGTGAAGGCGAAATGACAAAAATTAATGACAAAAATTTTGTCTTCTTTTGCCCGTCATGGGTCCACTGGCTACCCATCCTAGCTCTGTTAAAACGACGAAAGGTTCACTTCGTGTTCCTATCTTGCAATCCAATGGGCGTTGTAGCTCATAAGCATCTTGACCAAGGATGATGCCAACTTCCATCAAGTTGAAGCTTTTGTTTGGTAAAACACTCAAGTGGTTGAAACTTTGCTTCAGCCTGTTGTAGCTGTAGTTTTTGTTTCCCAAGGAGATTGACGGGTGTGCAAACGCTTCGATTGAATACACCTTTGAATGTAGTCCCTTTATTTTGAGAGAAACCTTTCCTGTCTTCAGATCCTTCGCTCCGTGTGTGCCAGCTATGTTGAGCGTCGCATCGGTGCCTTGGGCTCGTAACTTCCTTTGCACACTTTGATCGATGAATAAAACCGTTGATCCACTATCGAGAAAAGCATATGTGTTCAGCCTGTTGCCACCGCTCTGTATTGAGACAGGAACTATCTGAAAAAAGCTAGTAACTTTGTTACTCTGGTTGATTGTTGCTGCGCTTACGTTGACTGCGTGATTGTTCTCGTCCATTTGGTTTTCTGAGTGTAGCAATCGGTTGTGCTTCTTGATGCATCCATTGATGCCGCACGCATTGACTTTACAATCTTTGATTGCATGTCCTTTGCCTAGACATCCGTAACATAAGCGTTGCTTCCTCACTGCTGCGTACCGATCATTCACACTCATGTTCCTGAACAGTGAAAAGTTCCATATTTGATGAGTGCCATCAGCTAGCGGGCAGTGATCACTTTGCGTTTGCTTCGTTTCTTTCGCGTTCAAACTTGCACTGAAGTTCGATGTTTTCGGGAACTGTTTGCCTCTATTTGTGCTTCTTCGGTCTTCTTCTCTTCGCTCTCCCTTGAAAGCTGAAAACCTTTCGTGCACGAATGCTAGATAGCCATCTTTCAAACATAATCAGATCAGGCCAATCTTCATTTTTATCATCAACATAGAACCACCACTTCTCTTTGAGAACTTGAGGTAGTTTATCTACTGCCATATACAGTGTCGAGCTTGATTGCAGATCACCAATCTGCTTGTACTCTTTGAGCACATTCACAAAGTTCGAAACAAAAACTGAGAAACTGATCAGACCTGTTGAGTCGTGAGGTTTCACCTGACTTGCTTTGCGAAGACTCTCCAGTTGTGCATCAATGATCACATGAGACCTTCCAAATTTCCTCTCCAGAATGCTCCATGCAGCACCATAGAATTGTCCAGAATAGCCCATTCCAGAGATTGCTGACCTTGCCTTGCCTGTCAGTAGTGTCTTCAGATGGCTCATCTTCTCTGAGTCTGGTATTGGTCGTTGATCCACTATACTAGCCCACTCCGGCCATTCGTGGGGGTTCCCATCAAAGTTGTTCAACTTGAGCTTTGGTAGGCTACTGCTACCCGCGTACCCACTGTTGTTTCGTAGCAGACCAGCTCTGTGAGAAACGTCCCGGTCTTCAACACTTGAGGATCGGTCTCGTGAACTGCGATATCGTGAGAAGTGACTTTGCCCATAAATTTTAGGGGTTACTTCGAAGCAAGCTGCTGATCGATCTGGTGTTAGAAGGTTGACGATTCTGCAGTCCCAGTCAGAAACATCTCTCTTATTGGGAGTCCAGTTGAAGGGTGATTAGTTTCGAGCACTGGTTGATTGGGAACGAGCATCATCGTTATCTAATGCTGTTCTCTTCACTTTGCGCTCTAGCTCGTGCTCTTCCTCCAGTAGTTGCTGCTTGGTTTCCAGTTCCTACATTTGCATTTCCAGCTCTAGCCTCCTCCGCTCAAAGCGTGCTTGTTCCAGTCGCATCTTGGTTTCGAATTCGATATCGAATTTCTTCATCCTTTCCTCTCGCCTTTGCTTTGCTGATGGTGTTTCCAAAACATTCTCCGTCTCTTGGCCTCTTGCTGTTGCTCGATTATGCACTGTTTGAGCAACTGGGCTGTCCGTTGAGTAGTTGTTGTTGCTCCTGCTGTCGTTCACGGCTTGGGTTGCTTTGCTTTGCTCTGCATTCATTTCTGGTTGCGTGCCTTTGCTTATATATGCAAGCCAATGATAGCTCAAACTTGCTTTGCACTTCCTTGCTTCTTTCAGATGTTCTTCCACGAAATTTGCTTGGTAGGGCACAAGCTTGTTTTGACGCTGCAGATGCTTGGGTATTTCTTCCTCTAAGAGTTGGACAATCTGTTGATAGAGGACCTTTAGTTTGTTGGGTCGATCTGAATCTTCAATTAATTTGTAGCCAAGTCTTCTTTTAGTGTTAACTTCTTCCACTAACTCTTGAAGCTTCTTACCGTACCTGTGAGCTGTTGATTGAAACTCCTTTCTGCTGGTTGTGCTTGACTTGCCTGGTTGCTGTTCGCTTTTGCTTTGTTGGTTTCCTTTGAGCAGGGTTCGCACTTCAATTGCTTTATTGAATTGCACTCTTCTATTCGCCTCGCTGGCCTGTTGGTGTTGATTTGTTTGCTTCTCCTTGGGGGGTGCCTTCGGCACTCTCTTTATCAGGTTGGACAGCAGTTTGCCTTCTACTGTCCGGGTCGGCGGACGAAATGTATTGGCTGCTCTCCTATCAAAGTCAAGGAAAACTTTATACCGCCCAGTTCGTTTCAGCGGTTTCAAATCTGTCCGGATATTGTGTTTTGCAGTTAACTTTTGTGAACTGTATATTATTCGCCATACTGCAGAATACCGTTGCATTGGTTGTTGCTCAATTAGTCCTGATAATTGATTGCTCAGCTTTGCTGAATAACAAACTTGTTTCTCTCAGAATAACAAAATATTTCAAATTGAAACAATTTTTGTTGAGTTTTATCAATAACTCAAATTATAAACCGTATTTAGGAATTCTAATTCAGACAAATTGTAGCCTCGTAAATTGGCTATACTTCTACCATGTTTCAGCTTTCTGCTACAAAGATTACAGAAAGAGGGTGAATTACTGTAACTATAATTGAACAAGAATAATAATTTTCTAACTTTAATGTTAGCAAGTCTCTCTATTGGTTTCAATAACACCAATGTTGAACTAGAATGAACTAGAATAACACCAATGTAGGCTTCGTTAAAGCCAGTAAGAGAAACTGACTTTATGCTTTGCACAAAGTTTCTCTTACTTAGGAACTTTGTTCCTCAGAAAAAAATGAGAATATCAAAGTTAATTCTCTTTTCAACAGTCAAAGTTAAGTTATAACTGTACAATCACTAATATGATCTACAGAAACAAGACACGATAACAAGTAATTTACCGCTCAAGAAAATTTGCTTCAATACGCACTGTGTGTCAATTTAATATAACCAAAATTGCAAGTTTCAACTGATTTTGGCTAGTTCTTCAAGCTTCTTTTATGCTGCTAGTCACGTGGATTTACATGTCAAATTGAACTGTTGATTGGTTGTAGATAATAATGTCAACAGAATGTGAAAACTTTTCCATAACGTCACTTTTTCAGTGTAATTTTGATGTCATGGGAAGTTTGTTAACCATGTAGAAGTTTTATCGAATAATCTGTATCAGTAACAGGTTGATTCGCAATCCAATCGCAAAGAATCTGATGCTATACCGTTAAGTCGTATTATTGTTTTGCTGGTGGTTGAGGTAGTTCGGTTGGAGTTATAAATTAACTTCATGAATGACGATTGTGTACTAATAATAGTTGCTAAATATAAATGTTGAACAAAGTGAACAAATCTGTATGGCTTCGATAGAATGTAGCATTAAATTTCGCTTGTCATGGTATTCTAGCTTGGAGGCTTGAAATGGCCTTGAAGCGCTAATCAATTTGGTAATTGAGCTAGTAAGCTCAGCCTCCACACCAATTAGTGTTTTCAAGTTGTCTTTCCCATCTTTAATTTTTGCTATTTCCTCGCAATGAGGTGTTGGTGTAGAAAAATTAACACCACTGATTACGTTACAGCTTTTTGACAACTAATTTTAATTTACCTTTAAACTTTTTAAAATTGATAGATGAACATACGAAAAAAGTTTGATAAATGCTATTTAATTCAGAACTAATGCATTAGGAGTGTTCAAAACGTAGATTTTGTTGTGAACAAGTCTTGTTATAATGCAGTTTGTGGAATCAAATGTTAGAATTCGACAATCCCGAAAATAAATTCCATGGCTAATTCATGAGAACGCAAGAACTGGTTGCTTGTTTGCATTCTAAAAGAGAGAAATTTACAAACACTTTGTTCAACCCTGTCGCGATAACTGTATGTCCACATCAAAAAAAAATTTGCGGTGCACAGAGCTTCAACTCTGTAGAAGTTTTTGTAAAACTGGAAAGGCCCTCATCCGCTTCAAGAAAAACTGAAGACGAAAGATGTGATGATTGGTACTCATATGAATCACTTGCTAATAAACTGTTTTCTTGAAAATGCTTGTAGGCTAGAGAAACTGACTTAATCATGGATTCAGGCAATTATGACCATGTGAGGATGTGAGGATAGATAGAAGATTGTTCGATTGTTATCGGATGTTCAAAACCATAGCACAAAGCGAATGTGGTGGAAAACTTAAGCTGAAGGAAAATGTGATTATGAAAATGTTGGAAAAGATAACAAAAAACTAATCCAAAAAGAAACTCACAAAAAACTAATCCAAAAGAAACTTTGTTTGTATATTACTAGAAAACAGTTGACTCTCAGTATCAATTTCAGCCTGAAAACACACTGAACTGTTTCAAACAAAATAAAATAAGTGCAGAAACTACAAAGACTAGAAAAATTCAGATATATGTACGGAGAGGAAAAAAGCCTTTTGTCGCACTTTACAGAAAAAAAAATATTTGAAAATTATTCCTCTGACCGTTCTTCTGACCGGACTTCAATCAAACAATCAAACAATCAAACAATCAAACAATCAAACAAATGTTCTGCAAATAACTTGATTATTTGAAAAATAAAGATTGAGAATGCGCACCAAAGAGAAAGGCAAAACACTAATTTTTGTTATACTTGTGAGTTGGACTACATTTCGATAAAAGTTACTGGGGAAATAAGCAAATCACAATCAAAAATGATGAGCTTTTCCAGATACGCAACCAGATTCAAGGATGATTTCGACCAATGCAGAGTAGTAAAGTTTCCAAAAGATCCGAAACGAACAACTAAAAAGTGTTCGAACTGGTAATAGGAAAAAGTACGAAAACATGGCTTTTCAAGTGTTTCGTTAGAGGAAAAAGAGCTCACTCGTCTACATTTTCTTTAAAACCCATGCAAATTTAACCAACAATTTAAAATATTGCTAATACAGATTGCATGATACAAAGACTCCAAGTTGCAAGCAAACCGTTGGTCCAGATGTGTAGATGCAACATTTTGTGCATGAAACTTAGTTATGAGATGCGAAAACAAAATTTATCCTATTTGATTACTCTAAAGCCACCACCTAAACGTGTTTGGTTAATAATGCTATTCAATGGTTGGCAATCGTAGTAAAACGTCACATTTCGATGCAGAAAGGTAAATGTCTTTATTCATTAGGTGTTCACTTAACGTTACAGCTCAGTTCAGCAATTCAGAATCATTATCACTTCAAGAGTTGTTTGAAAAAGTTTTTTGCTCACCGAAAGAGGTATTTAAGAAAAACCTTAATATATTTGTGAATCAAGTGATTTTGGTTCTAAGGTAGAAACAACTGAAACAAGGAGTTTGCAGAACGATTTCAGAAAAATAGTTAGTTAAACACTGAGATACAAAAAACGTTTTACAAATAAATGCAACTCCCTGTAAAATCTAGAAACAACGATCTTTTTAAAACTTGTTCCCAAAGTCTAAAAGTTTTTAGGTAAAAATTTTTCACATATTGCAAAGAACTCAAAAACCAAAAAATTATATCGATTCTGGAAATCTTATCTATTAAAAAAACAAAACCATGAGCAGATGAAGAATTCGAGTTTTCTAAAATATTTGCTCGAATTAATTAGCTATAAATTTTTTGCGCATTAGTAGCCGGAAAACAGTTCCTTAAAAAATAGTTGAACGAAAAGTCTGCCTACTCGCAACCAAGGAAGACAGGCAGAAGTTTACTTATAGCAACCAAATGGCAATGATCTTCGAGCAACCTTCGGGTTGTATCTCCGCTTCTTCGGGTTGTATGGTTGTTCTTTTAGCTTTCTTGCTTAAACTTTTGCTCGTTTACAGCGCAAAAAAAGACACTCCTCATTGATCTTTTAAGGCAGATTTCAACATTTAAACACTCAAACCTTTTCTTTTCCGTATAAATTAAAACGTTAAAGATTGGAACAGCTATTATCCATATAAAGTTAGAAATCGTATGAAGGCCTAGATATAATATTCTGACAGAAGTGTGCCTTTAAAAAAATTAATCTCAGTTAACACAGAAAATCATAGTTTTTCAGACTTTATTACTACTTTATTTCCAGATTATTTTTGTCCGGATGGATGCCAAGTTCTTACAATTGGTGGAGACTATCCAGGATGAGAGTACGAAGCAGGTCGTGAGTACCATTATAAGCAAATTAAAAAAAACAGAACGAGGTTAGTTTGCAATTCAAAAAAGTGAAGATTTTTGCTCAGAGTTAGAAATGCGTGTAAAGGAAAAAGATACACGAGTAAAGACTCCATAATTGTTCATAATCCACCATTGAACCTAAACGTTGATGATGATGCATTACTGGAACGGATTGTTTTTTTTTTCATTTCAACATTTCTGCGCTGTGAATTGGAACCGAGCAAAATCAAAGCGTGTCATATTCTACTTGGTCGTGCGGAAAATAAAGGTCTAATGGCTTTTTTGATCGTTCAGTTTTTGTATTTTCGTGATAAAAACCAGATATTTGCGAATCGAAGGTATCTCAAAGGACAAAAAACGAAATAAATCGAAAGAATATTTACGTACGAGAAAGACTACCTGCAATAGATGCTTATATCAAGAACCTCGCGGAGGGCAGGGGATTCATAACATGTACTAATAACTGCACGGTATCCCTAATATGTGATCAAGGAAATGGGAGAAAAAACTTGTAAAAGTAAATGATGCTACTGAATTTGAAAATGAATTAAAAACAACTGCGCGAGTGCAGAATCGAACACAAGATCAAATTACTGGTTTCCGTAAACCAAAGCGAACACTTCGATTGACTGATGATGAACGTGTTGATTAGCTATTTTATTTGCATCATTCTCTCCTGAACAAAAGAAAGCTATCTTTGAAATCGGAAAAGCCAATTAAGTGCTGAAAAAAGTTTGAACTGAGAATAACTCAATATAATGTTTTGTTAACGTCTGCAGTATTGAAGACACAACATAGGTCTGCAACATGATTTATGTTTTTTGATACAAGTTCCCTATAAACTTACTTCTCAAAGTTGAAAAAAAGATGAAAAAAATTAAAAGTTAGTTTTTAACTAAATTATCTTATTTTTTTAATTACGTTATTTTTATCTGTTTAAGCATTACGGGCTTTTGGTTGTTGTTTTTTTTTTCAAAATCCAATGAATGAGGTTCTGCAGTTTTCGCAACTCAAGGCATATTTTTACCATATTTTAAATAAATATGTTTTTCTTTTTACTTCTTCGCAAACAAAAACTTTCATCGGGCACTGCAACTTCCGCGACCTGTTGCAAGCTAAGTGAACTTTACAAATTTGTTGTTTGACTCATAGAACTTTGGATCACAAAAAAATTTAATCTAAAGTCCAGCGATTACTGCGGCTTCAGTCTCTTGTAAGTTCTCTTATAATCCTCTAAATTTGTTGAATTTTTCTCAACAATAAAACATTTGACTCAATAAATGCTTGAATTTTTCTGTTCTGCACTGCAATTCCGCGGCAGCAAAAAAAAACTGAATTGGAAAAAAGTCAAAAAGAGGAAAAAGATGGATTATGGCCGCAATTTTTTCAAAGTACTTCTTGGACATATATGACTTTTAGAATATTATTTTAAAATTTAAGATCAATTCACAGAAATTTTAATGAGCTAGATCAATTTATAAACCAAGAGAAACCAAAACCTTATGTGCATGCGTTAACAGAAACCTGGTGCAACCAGTATACTTTCCAAAATATTTTCCAGTTGAATGGTTACGGCCAGCTGTTGAGGAGTGACAGAAAAATGAGGTGGAATTGTAGGATTTTTTATTAGGAAAGGCATCAAATTTCAAATTCAAGCAATTAAAAACAATGAACACGTACAATTGTTGACAATTGCTTTGTTAGGATATCAAAGTGAATAAGTGATAACTGTTGTTTATAAAGGTCCAAATTTTGGTTTATATGAGTACATAAACGTTTGTCAAGAACACCTTAATAAATTCACTATCAAACCGGAGAGTTTGCAAGTTATTTTTGGTAATTTTAAATGCGAGTGAGCAAACAAAAAAAATTGATAAGGTTTTGATTTTTTTTTCTCTTGTACATGACTGCAAATAAAGAACAGATCAGAACCGACAAGAGTCACTTCTTGTACGGCAACATGCATTGATATTTTTTTCGCGAAATTCGAAGCCTCCGTATATGTGAAGGATACAAAGATCTCTGACCACAAAGGAGTAGAATTGAGCTGCATGGTATCAAAAGGTGATCCGGAAAAATCAAACGAAAAATCTTTTTTCAAACTCCTAAAAAAACTTCAAAATAAGGAACTCAGGTTAGATTCAAAAAACAGTATTGCAAAAAAAACTGGGAACAAGAAATAATTTATATCCATATTCTGATTTAGGTTTCAGTTTAACGGATTTAACTAGGGTGATAAACAAGGAGTTTGGTCATCAGGTACCATTGCAACATTTCAAAAAGCACACTAACAAAGCAATCAAACAAGTTCAAAAGCCTTGGTTGAAAAACCTGATCAAAAATCTCAGTCTAAAAAGCTTGAAACCCAACAAAGATTGAAGAACGAACAGTCTGCCAAAAATAGAGAAAAATATAATAAGCTGCGTAATTGTTTCAAAAAGCTAACGGAAACAGACTTAACAAAAATTGAATTTTACTATTAAAAAAATGAAGAAAAGAAAAACAAAAATAAACGTTTACTTTCAATAATAGAAGATAATAAGGGAAAGAAAATAAAAAAAAGAACATTGATAACCTGAAAGCTGATGAAATCAATAACTATTTTGTTGAAATTGGAAAGAAACTATCTGAAACTTGTCATCTGCCGTCAGTCTAAGCCGGGTTAAAAAGTTAGAAAAATTCATGTTCTTAACTAACGTCACAGCAAAAGAAGTTTTCGACATTATCTAGCAAATGCCGAAAAAAACTTCCTCTGATTTGTATAACATTTCAAATCAACTGATTAAGTTTATCAATCCAAGCGTGTGTGAAAGATTTGCAAAAATAATTAATCATTGCATTGATTAGGGCAATTTCCCTAGAACTCTAAAAATTGCCAATGTTATACCTGCGTACAAAAAAGGTAACGAAAATGATTTCGGTAATTTTACACCAATATCACTGCTGCCAGTTATTTCAATAACTGTTAAGAAATGTCTACAAAAAAGGCTCATTTCTTTTTTGTCCAAGTACTCGGTAATAAAAAAAGGCACAGTTTGGATATCAGGCAAAGAAAAACACAATTAATGCTGTGTCAGAGCTTGTTGAAACATTAAGAATTTCTTTATGTTCAAAGGAAAGTTACTATGGAGTTTTTATTGATTTACCGAAAGCTTCTGATAACTTGAGTCATGAAACTTTAACATGTTTTGCTCCAAACATATTTTGCGTATGGTGAGAGGGGGAAAAATTATGACATTCTTAATTCATATTTGACCAACAGACAACAATGTGTTTCATTTAGCATGTAGCAATTGTCCTTTTGCAAGTAGCAATTGTCCACTTTTGCGGTGTACCGCAGGGTTCTGTTTCAGGGCCACTTCTGTTTTTGATTTATGTAAACGATCAGCCGGCTTTTTGTACAAACTGTAATGTAACTTTGTTTGCTGATGATACAAATATTTACGGAAAGGTGGATGAGGGAAATAATGTCACAATAGAAAAAGTGTCAGTTTAGATGGAATCAAATAAGTTAGCAATAAATACAGATAAATGCGAGGCTAGAATTTTTGGTGCTACTAATGAGACACACACATAGAGAAATAAAAATTAATGATTTCAACATCGAATTTGTCGACCACATTAAGTAATTGGGTGTAAACATTGATAGCAAACTGAGCTTCAAGTCACACATTGAGAAAATCGTTAGTCGAATGGATTCATTAGCAGCGGCCATCTAGCAGTATAAAAAATTTTTCAAAAGACACAAACTAGTTCAATTATGCAAAGTTTTACGTACAACCAGTATTACAGTACGGGGTTTTGTTGTTTGTAGTGGCCAATAAAAGCAATCTTCAGAAAATAGAGGGGCGGCAAAGCAGAATTTTTCGTTTGTTTTTTTAAGCTAAGAGATTCCAAAGCATCGACGAACTGCAATGTAAACACAAGCTGTTTTGTGTTAAAGAGTTACACATATATGAACTGATAAAATTACTGTCAAGTGTTCTCCGCCATGAACATCCAAGCAAATTATTAAAAAACTCATTTCCTGAATTAATTGAAAAAAATATCCAAATGAATGTGAAGAACTCAGCTAGTCAAAACAAAATTTTTGCAAACGAAGCAAAGAAACAAGTCACTCATAAATAGATTAAAACTCTTATACAATGTTTTAACTAAAATGGATGGAAGTATTGTTCAAAAACTCTGCTCATTTGATGCACAGGATTTAACAATCTTTTTACATTGTTTTAAAGACTCATTTAACATGGATAACAGATTTTTTGTTAACCTTTTTTGGTAAAGAATAAAACCAGCTGCATTTCTTTTGTAAAATTGGTTTTCTTATTAAACATTTTCTTAGGGGTTTCTAAGGTTGATTGGAAAATGGTATTATTAGGGTAAAATGTGATTTGAGAGGGTTTGAAATTACAAATAAGTAGACTTTGAGAAGAATTAAAAGGCATCACTTGACTGGTCTAGTGACATTGTGATGTCCTTTCGGGTTTTGTTTTGTTGTTTGTACATTTATAAAAGAAAGCAAGGGAATAAACTCGAGAACTAGTTTATAATAACCAAATGGCAATGATTGAAAATTATTATGCAAATTTGATTAGTTCGTATAAGGACTAGAGAAAGCAGCCAAAAGCAGAATCTGTAACTGTAAAGTTATTCTTTTCACAACAGAGTAGAGAAGGCAGCTTGGCAACTGTCCGTTCTTGAAAATAAGCAAAATATGAAGTGCTCTTCATCTTAAATCTTAAATTTCCTAGTTTTGCTACAAATACTGCCCTTTTTTTTGAAAAACTCGCATTTCTCAATTCAAAAATTATTTGATCTTAACCCAAAAATCACATTTTTTCATTTTCCATTTGGGTTAAAACAGCTGCTTTCTGTAACGTCCATAACTCGAAGCGCTTCCTTATTCCTAATTACCGTTTATCTCTTGATTTTGCTGTCTATTAGGCAGGGGCGGTTCCTCGAAATTGAAACAAATTCAGAAAAACAGGCGGATTGCTATGATTTTTCTTATATCGTGATTATTTTAAGAGCTTAATCCATGTGTCACCTTAACGGATTATTAGTGGAAGACGCTTCCAGTTTGGACAAAAATTATCATCGTCATCAGGTCAAAAATTGCGTTGCGATGAATTGACCTTCTTTTTGACCGAACGATAATTTAGAGGGAAAAAGATATCGTATATGCTCGTACGAAAGCAATTACTTCAAATGAGTGGAGTTTATTGCGCAATTTTTTTTTGGTTCTCAGTATAGTATTGAAATGCTCGATTATTTATGAAGCGATAGACCCAGCTGACCTCCATTCCCACATAATCTGCCTCCTCTTGAAGTGCTGATGCGTTATCACTTATTGGGAACTTCTCTATGAAGGCGTTTCTCAGATCATCCCTGGAGAACATGGTGGAGTTTCGCCCAACTGGCACATTGAGGTTTAATTGGAAACATCCACCGCGTCCTCCAAGAGTTTCTCCCGACTTCCTCGATCCAAGATGTGGATCGTTCTGATTATCATCTGAAAAAGATTGAGATACTAGTTTTCTTGGGTAAAGTTTCAACCAACACTGAGGTGGAGCGCACGTCTGTAACTTCTGCGCTCTGAGATAGGAAGAACAGCAAGTCTCCGAACTAAGACAATGTCTTTAAAGAGGTGGTGGCGGTGGTTGTTAATTAATCTTTTTATATTATTAATTCTTTTTATCATACTGATGTCGATAACAATTAAAAGGTTATTCCAGAGCCTCTGAGCGTACTAGATCTGATCAGAGACAATAGCGATGGCACTTGAGTCTTAATAAAAAGTGAATTCGAGCGCACTTTGATGGCATCATAAAGCGCAGTTGAGTCGTACCAATAGTAATTTCGAGCGCATTTTGAGCACAGGAGAATTTTCGGGAGCAGTTGAGTCTTATCAGAGGTCATTCCTGTCTAGAATAGTATGATCAGAGATAGAATCCGTCTGGGACCTCCCTAGTCGGATCCGAATGGTTATCTTGCAAGATCTTGCAAGAATCTTGTAGAATCTTGCAAGACGATACATAGTCTTGCAAGATTTTCTTCCAAAATCTTGCAAGATCTTGCAAGATAACCATCCGTCTAGCAAGAATCTTGTTCCATCTGTTATCTTGCAAGAATCTTGTAAAATCTTGCAAGACGATACATCGTCAGATTCAGTGAAATTGCAAGTCTTGGATCAGTACTGTATCAGCGCTCTGATCATGTCACCTGTTAGACCTGATACGTCGTCTTTAATCAGGTCTTAAGACTTGGCAGGTCTTGAGTTAAGTCTCGGCCAAAACTTGGCAAGTCTTGGTTCAAGTATTGCGCAGTTTAATTGTTGTTTTCCTTTCGTTTGTTAGTGAAAGAAGAAGGCCGCCACTTACAGTAGCCTGCCTCAAAAACTCGCCAAAGTGAAATACGAAGCACACGACAACAGGGTTACTTCCACGTTGTTCAAAGTGTTTTAGTGTTCCTTTTTCGGCACTTACTGTTATGTTACTTACAAAAGTTTGAAAAAAACCCTCAATTTTGTTTAAGATTGATTGAGTTTTCATTTGCGCTGCGATTTTGGTTAATTTTATGCTCAACTCAGAGGTAAATTTTTGTTTTTTTTTCATATTTTTTTCGCAAGAACCTTGAAAGATAACCATCCGTCTTGCAAGAATCTTGCAAGATAACCATTTTTTGCAAAAGTCTTGCAAGATCTTGCAAGATAAACATCTGGTCTCGTCTAGGGCTCGATCTGGGAATTCCTGCTATATGTTAACTGATCAAAGTTAACAGTTTTTTCGCATAAGATCTTCTAGAACTAATAAGCTTTACGAAGATCTTATAGACTTTTTTTAATGACCAGTGTTCAGAGAAAGAAGAACAAAATTGGGCCTGCGTTTAGCTTCTCGGTTAACTTAATGCTTCAAAATGTCCTTTCTAATGTAACTATACATCATTAATGATAAAATTTAATTCTGAACAATTTTTTTTCAAATTTCTTAATCAATCTTAAAAAATAAAAAGTTTTGTTAATAAAAAATAAAAAGTTTTGTTCCATTAGCTTGGAAAACTATTGTTACCGGGGTCTTGGTTGTCGTGTTCATACTCGACATCACTGTCACCTGTAACAGAACCAGCCAACGCAGACGACATTGTTGACGACACTGACTTGGATCTTCTGCCTTGTTTTTGGCTACTGCCATTGGAATCGTAGTCGACCCCTCTTGGTTTTTTGACCTTGGGACTGGCTGTGAGTGATGCCTGGTGTCTGGATGTGGAGCGGTGGATTGACACTGATGTTCTCTCCGCACTCAGTTTCCGAGTGTCCCGTTGAGGTGGCTGGGCATCTTGAAAATCATTCAGTTTTAATATGGGTATCATTTCTTTTTAATTTTCATCCTCTTCGCACTAATTTTATCAAAAATTATCGAATTCAAAAAGGTTAACTCACAAATTTCTTATCAAGGCTGCAAGTAATTAAAAGCTGATGGCGTCATTCAGGCACTTAATAATACACTAGTGGGTAAGGTAATAAGAGTGATGATAAATTTACAACGTTTTTCTCTGAGATAGGTCAGAAAAAAAGAATCTTTGGTTATATTGAAGAAATTGAATAAGTCTTGTTGTTTACAGTTAACAATGACAAATTCTGGGGATTGCTTTATTATAGTCTGCTTCAGTCGGGGTGGGCAAATAATTTTGGGATTGTGAACGGATGGTTGTCAAAAATGGTTTCAAATGACGTTTTTGTTGGTTCTTATATACTACTATAAAAATTAAATCTAAAACATGGAATTAATTTTGCCGCACATTGCATTTGACTTGTAGTGGGAAAACTGCTACCACATGAGTTCAGTTTGAGTCCAATCAGAGAACAATTTAGATCACGAAAAAATGAAACGGTGACGTCAAAGCACCTCAAAATATTGAAAATGGTCGAGCAAAATTTCTTTAAACTAAGTTTAATCTAAGTATGTTAAAAGCATGATCTGCACACAATATTTCACCCCCAAATTGAATCAAGTGATAGTTATAAGCAGGAAGTTGTGATCCAAAGTCATCCATTTGAAATAATCAAAAACCTATTTTTTTGCAAACATAAGACGAGTGCCTTTGCTGCTGCAAAATTTGACTCTAGTTGGTGTGTTTTGAAAAAGTTTTTTTCTCCCTGATTTGCAGTAAATTTTTCTGATTTCATTCAAGTACCATTAAAGATTTCATACAGTCCATACCTGATTTCATTGTACGATCCTAATACGAGACTAATGAAATTATATATGATGCTTGTATGATTAGCAAGAAATCATATACGATCTTCTTATGATTACCAAGAGTTATACATCTTTTTTTTCAAATAAATTTTAACCTTTATAGACAAGGCTTAACTTTGTGATCGGCAAAAGACCCTGAAAAGCAATATTTACTCCAATGTGAGGTGCTAAAGAGAAAAGTTGATATATCTTTCCACGAATGAAATTTAGTTATTATCTGAAGCCAGTTTTTACCATTCAATCAAACATAATTTATAAGAACCACGCAAAATTTGTTTGGTTTCTAACTTTGAAATCAGTTTCTAAAAGCGCATTAAATCCACAGTTATTGTTTAGTGCACCCAAATAGTCAAATGAAGACTGGACGTGCGATCTACTCAATATAGATACACATTGGCTGAATTACACGAGAATATTTAGCACCAGTCAGTGTGTCATATGTTGTATATTGCCGCTATGGATTAGAGAAAATTTTTTAACTTCCTCTGAAAATTATAATTATTCAAGTTTTTCGGCGTTAAATTTTTTGTATTATTCCTCCATTATTTCCAGGATTTTATATAATGACTTTTATATGAATACTAAGAAATCAAAATAATCTTAAATCACCTAGTACTAAGAGTAATATATGGCCTAGCTTGAGAACAAAGAAAGTTGTATGATAGGTGAAACCGTTTTCTCAAGATGGCCTCTCAATCAACGTTGTAGAGAAAAGGTTTTGTCTTGGTTCTCAGGTGATAAAATTGTCAACGAACAGAATATATGCAAGATTAATTGCACGATAATATTTACGCTGATCATTTTGTTGAGTATGCACATAGAAACGTTTCCGCTCCTTTTCAATCAACAGTTCTCTTTAAAATACCAATAAACAAATTAAGTAAGTCCTAAGTTTTTAACAATCTTTTGTATGGAAAAGATGAGTGTGACTGATGTGCAAGGAAAGAGCAAAATGACTGAGACATGAGTATAATGAAACATCCATCCCTCTATTTTGTTCGAGCTACCGTCTAAAGGCCCTCAAGGCAGTCTATTTAGTCCAACCCACTTTAGAACAACATAACATACTCAACAGATTTTTTTGTTCAGTCAATTTTCTCTGACCGATATATTCATCGTACAGGGTTGTGAGTGGCATCATTGAAAAGATTTTCAAACGTAGATTTTCAATTTCATTTTTTAAATTTTGCCTTTTTGCAAGGAGTTATGGAGGTTTAAAGTTTGGTGAACGTTAGCCTAACTTCCACTGTTTTGTTCACATTTTTCGCAATTTTTGCTTAATTTTTCATTAATTTCGCTGAATATATAATAAAAATATTAACAGTTAAAAAATTAGTTATATATATATATATATATATATATATATATATAAAATGCATAATTAATTTTTGATATATGATCTTCAACTGCAAAAAAAAGCTATTACGCGATGTGCTAGATCAATTCTGTTTTTTGTACTGCCGGGCAGCGATAGCAACGCCAGTTTTGATTCCATCGATAATTTTTCCAAGAGAAAGGATTCGGATTGTAATTTGGGTCTGTCTTTTCTTAATTAAATTTATTAATTTTTCCACATAACTGCAATTATGTTTGGATTTATGATTTCAAAATGTAGTCTTCCTTGCTGTTTTACTTTTGAGTTAATGGTTTTGGCGTTGATACTACGAGTTTTTTTTAAACTTTTTTTCAAAAAAAAATAACAGTTTCCAACTCTTGATGTTCTCTTTTAGTGTTTTGTTCAATCGCCATACTAATGGCACATTAATGACAAGTTGCATATCACATTAATGGCGTTGAAGGAGGGCGCAATCGATTGTTTTCAATCTTTTATACTAAAAAAATACTGAATACTGACAAATCTCAATGGTTTTGTAAGAAGCAAGTTATATACATATTTTTGTTGATTTGTTTTAATTAAAATTTTTTATCAAAAAAAAATGTCATCGCACAAATTTCTGAACAATAGACTCAACGAACTGAGCGTCATGGTCGAATGAAAGTTCGGGTAGTGGTATAAACATAATCAGATTAGAGTTCATTCTGGTGTGTGACCGTCTGATCGGATATAGCTTTGGACTGGGATAGCATAACCAGAGGTCACTTTGGGGGATGGTCAGATTAGGGGCAATCTGGTACAAGATCAATTTACTAATTAGGATGGTTTTGTCTAGGCGTATTGATCAGCAGGTATGTTCGTCTCAGATGGTCTGATCAAAAATCATTCTGGTCACTACTAGTCTCATTTTAGTTTACTCCGATCTGAGACAGTGTGACAAGAGGTCACTTTGATCAGGAACGACGTATTCACAGGTCTCAATTGTCTGGGTATTTTGATCAAAGGTCATTGCAGCCTAGGGCTGTTTGATTATTTCAGCTCACTTTGATCTGGTTTCTAGTGATCAGAGATAATTTTATTCTGGGACGCTATTCAGATCACAAGTTTGCTATAGGACGGTGTTATCAAAGGAGAGGAAGTCTATTTGCTCTGGGATGGTTTGATTTGAGGTCATTTTGAACTAGGACGGTGTGATCAGAGGTCACTTTTGCCTGGGATGTTTTAATCAAAATCATTTTGGTCTGGGAAAGTCTGATCAAAGGTTCTCGTGTAATCTATTCGAAATTTATTTCTTGCTGGAATTTCAGCCTAAGTAGTGTTGAATTTAAGTCTTTAGCCGCTGCGCTGAAAAGTATAACAGCAGGCCATTTAGTTCTTGTTCTAAATACTCAGGCCTGGGTTTAAACTTTTAAGAGACAGCCAGAGCAGTTTAAGCCAAATCAGTTTAAACGCTCGCAGATTAATCTGACTCCATTCGGCACTAACTGTGTTCATCTTTGGTGTGTCTGTGGCTGATTATGTGGGGATGTCTGTGTCCGCCATCTACAGGGAGGAAGTGTGCTGTGCTCTGAGTAAGGTTGTTGTAGTAAGCCGGACATTTCCTTAGCGCCTCCCTCGATTCCTTGTCCAACTTCATATGGCCGCCTTTGCGTTCAACCTGCAATTTTAATTTTTAAAAAAAACGTGTTCCACAACCTGTTTGAAGTCTGAGAGAATAAAAAAACTTGACTTATGCTTAGGTAGTAATATAGTGAGCTACACTCCCCGGGGGGGGGGGGGGAGTGAGGTCCCCATGTATTAAGATAGGGTATAGCGTAGTTCCAGGAGATAGGGGCTCTCACATGTATTAAGATAGGGTATAGATATAATGTATTAAGATTAGCCGGCGACATGTAATAGCCGGCGACATGTATTAAGATAAGTTATAAGCGCCGACATGTATTAAGATTAGTAATAGCCGCCGACATGTATTAAGATTAGTTATAGCCGCGGACATGTATTGATTAGGTGCCGCCATGTTTTAACATAGGGTATAGGTTTTGTGTATGTATTTGTGCATGTACATATGCTAGTATTATAGTCGGTGCAAACGTGGGGGGTAGGTCCGGAGACGCTCCTGATTGGCTGAAATTTTGAGGGGAAAATATCAATGTTTGTGTAGTTATCAAGTGTTTACTTGAGAACAATAGAATTGGCGTGGGTAGTTAATTGCTGTAATTATGTGAGGGGTAATTATGTGACAAGTTGAATTTTGTTTACAAATTTTATGTTATTAAATTGTGAAATTAATCGGTGGGGGTTTTCAATTACCCTAGTTATCTGAGGGGTAATTATGTGACATGTTAAATTTTTGTTTACAAATTTTAGGTCAATTGCAAAGATTGTTCCCCTAATTGTTTGAATCAATTGTGTAACAATTGTCTTTTGCGCACTCATTAATTGGAAAATATTCAATGATAGAAAAAAAATGAATTGAAATAGTATAAAAATACAGACACAGTATAAATGTAATAGAGAATACTAAAGAATTGTGCTATAGTAAAAGGAATTAAGTTATATGTTGAGTGGTGCTGTATGAATACCGTTAGACTGAACAATGCGCTTAGGGTAGAAATAGGACAGTCCCTTCTTGGTCTGCTCATACGTAGCAACACAATGGTTTATTGTTCTGAACCCTCTATTTGTTGAAGTAAGATTGATAATTTTATCCATCACACGGCGATATTTCACCATCGGTCCATCTCCGTTCTCTTCTACTGTTCTTTCGTTGAGACTTTTACTGCTGAACTTGTATTTGTCAGACTGTTCATTGTAGCAACAATAAGTTTTGCTACAAAGACAAATCATTACTGTACATCTGAATTCTTCCTTGAAAAGTCCTGGTTCCCGTTTATCATGCTTCTTATGCTTAGAGCAACATGTTCTAGGGAACAAATTTTGAATAGCATCTGCTTGGAAAGAGTCGTTACAGTCCTGCTGTCTCAATGCTTCCCATTCTTGTTTTTTTAGCAGGTCGAATACAATCATACAAATTCTCATGAGCTAAGGCTAAATAGAGAGAATCTGTATACATCTCTAACTCCTCAAAATTATCAACACCGCAAAATCTGTCAAAGAAGGTATAGTAGAGCTCCAACATACGTAATTTAGCGTACTGAAGTATGAAGAATCCATTTATTATAGGTTCGCGGTGTTCGATTTTTGATTTTGCTAGCTCAACTTCGTAAAGCTCATTTGAGACATTGTTCAACCGCTTAAACATTTTCCCATTGATTGCTTTGTGCGTCTTCTCATCGTTCAAATATTTGGTTTCTGTATGTTTGCTTCTGTCCATAATCTGATAACCGTAAGAGCTATTACCCAATAATTTCATAATCTCAGAAACAACGCTGGAATCAAGATTTTCAACTCCACCTCTTCTAGCGTCTACCACTGACTGTAAAAAGGTATTGAAACATTTTCTCGGCGTGTACTGTACAAATCTATAAATTCTTGTACATTTCAGACCGAGGCTGATGTAGAAATGTAGTAGGGGAGTAAAAATTGTTCCATTTTTCAGATTGAATCTTGAAATTAGCATTCGCTGAGGTTGCTTCAAAAGTTGTTTTTGACAGCGTAATCTCTCATATAATCCCCAATATCAGGTCGACTAACGTTGAAACTTTTAAAAATAGGCGGGAAATTCGAAAACTTGTACTTCAAACCTGCGGGAACTTCCAAATCACATTGTACGTATCCAAACATCTCCCCATTTCTTATTTTAACTAGTAAAGACTCCTGCTTCAAAGTTAATTTGAAAGGAAAGCACTTTCTCACCTGACATTTTCTTCTTCTTTAACACTTTCCCACCATTTACAGTCCCAGATTTCAACAATCTTATATCCTTTACTTTTTAAGTAATTTCTTCTCAATTCATCATGTTCTCTTTTTCTAATCCCTCTCTGTGTTTCCTCTTCCGAGAGACTTGCTTTAGCTTCCTGACAAGGACAGAAATGAAAGTAACAACCCATGGCTTCAAACACCGTTTTACAATGTGTGCAAAATTCGTCTACGCTAAAACAATCAATCTTCTTCTGTTTTCCGGTTGTGTAGTAGCTCTAAGTTTTACATTCGGAACGTTGTGATTGAAGATATGACAAAACCATGTTTTCAAATGTTTGAGATCTGTTTGTTCGAGCCCTGACTTTTTGAGAATCTGTATCAAATTCCCATCGAATGTAAAGTCCAGTGGGCACTTCTTGACATATTGAAAAGGGATAGAGTTGCCTAGCGTCAATACCTACGATAGACTTGCAAAGATTTTCAGAGTTTCGTATGAAGGTCTGATCAACTACTGCTTTTCTCGTAAAAACAATAGATGGACCACCAGTCATATCCTCACTTAATTTGTCATGTGAATTTTCGTCAGCTTCAACAAATGGAAAATACTTGTGGTTTGTTGACTTGTGAAGACAGATTTTAGCCAAGTTTGGAAGTGTACATCCGAGTTTTAGCATATCGATACCCTTGTTGTATTAAAACTCCATCATTTTTTGCATTGCCTCCATTGTTGGAACAACATCCTCGTTGTTGTACCACTTGACAAAATCTCTGAATGTAGCCATTTTTTCTTGCTCCCAGACCACTTTCAGGTAATTGTAATTGTCAATTCCAGAGGAAGGAACATTTTTCAACCTCAACTTTTTTAATGACTCTTGTTGAGAAAATCCACTGTTAAGCAATTTAGTGATATCAGTAAATTCCTTCTCAAGTGGATTATAGTTTCTCAGTTTGCTAAAGAAACAGTCGTAAGGAGGGAGAAAAGTTGCATGGAAATTTTCGGGAGAGTCAAACCACTCATAGGGGAAGAATCTTTTAGTCACACTTGTCTTGTATTCTTTAAGGAAAAAATTGAGTGAGGTAGCTCAACCGAGAAAGTTGAGGATATCGAGAAATTGTACGTCACCAAACTTATGTGAAACAAAATGATTTGCCTTTTTAATAACAGTAGGTTGAATGTCGCGCTCATGAATAAGATAGGGTAGGAGATAGGACTTAATGAGATTTAAATCATATTTTCCACTATTGAATCCGAACACAGGTAAAGTGTTCACATAACGCTCAAAGTGTTGCTGTAAGTCCAAAAGCTGGTTTTTCTGCATTTGGAGAAATTGCGTAGACATATCAGCTTCATCATCTTCTTCGGTACGTTCGTCTTCACACTCAAATGTTGAAGCGTTTTGATCCTTTCTTTTGTTTAAATTTTCGCAAATTGCATTAACTCGTGCTCAAAAACTTTGTCCGCATTTCAGTTTCACTTTTGTTTGCTAAGTCTTCAATAGCTTCAACAAAAGATATAATGAGAGCTTTCGGATCTTTATCGCATAGAAAGACAGGTTCATCAATTACATTGGAGGAAATAGAAACCGAGATTGGTTCATGCTTTCCAATCCAAGTGGTTGTGTTTTTATCTTTTAATTGGTCGGAGGGTACACATATTGGTTCAAAGTCAAAAATAGCCAAGTTCTTGAACAATTTTTGATTATCGTTGTTGATGAAATTCCAAATCCGTCAAGCTTATCAAATAAGGTCTCGCGCAATGTATACACACTCTTTGGGTAAATATGGTGTACTATATCTTTACACGTTTTAACATGGCGGTTGAAATTTCCCTCTTTCTGAATGAACGTATCGCAACTGGGACAACGGAATCGTTTAAAGAATGTGTTAAAATCATCCACATAGCATATTTTGTTGTTGTAACGTAATAAACTAATATTTTTCTCATACATTTCAATACTTCTCCTCGCAAGTCCACCAACAAAATCTCCATCTAAAATGTCAATATCGTAAATAAATATCTTGTGCTTTATCGCATTTTCGACAAATACAAGATGATCGATTGATTCCCCTCTGAAATTGATTGCGTCTTGTCCAGATTCATGGAGGAATGTCAATTGTAATTGTCAATTCCAGAGGAAGGAACATTTTTCAACCTCAACTTTTTTAATGACTCTTGTTGAGAAAATCCACTGTTAAGCAATTTAGTGAAATCAGTAAATTCCTTCTCAAGTGGATTATAGTTTCTCAGTTTGCTAAAGAAACAGTCGTAAGGAGGGAGAAAAGTTGCATGGAAATTTTCGGGAGAGACAAACCACTCATAGGGGAAGAATCTTTTAGTCACACTTGTCTTGTATTCTTTAAGGAAAAAATCAAGTGAGGTAGCTCAACCGAGAAAGTTGAGGATATCGAGAAATTGTACGTCACCAAACTTATGTGAAACAAAATGATTTGCCTTTTTAATAACAGTAGGTTGAATGTCGCGCTCATGAATAAGATAGGGTAGGAGATAGGACTTAATGAGATTTAAATCATATTTTCCACTATTGAATCCGAACACAGGTAAAGTGTTCACATAACGCTCAAAGTGTTGCTGTAAGTCCAAAAGCTGGTTTTTCTGCATTTGGAGAAATTGCGTAGACATATCAGCTTCATCATCTTCTTCGGTACGTTCGTCTTCACACTCAAATGTTGAAGCGTTTTGATCCTTTCTTTTGTTTAAATTTTCGCAAATTGCATTAACTCGTGCTCAAAAACTTTGTCCGCATTTCAGTTTCACTTTTGTTTGCTAAGTCTTCAATAGCTTCAACAAAAGATATAATGAGAGCTTTCGGATCTTTATCGCATAGAAAGACAGGTTCATCAATTACATTGGAGGAAATAGAAACCGAGATTGGTTCATGCTTTCCAATCCAAGTGGTTGTGTTTTTATCTTTTAATTGGTCGGAGGGTACACATATTGGTTCAAAGTCAAAAATAGCCAAGTTCTTGAACAATTTTTGATTATCGTTGTTGATGAAATTCCAAATCCGTCAAGCTTATCAAATAAGGTCTCGCGCAATGTATACACACTCTTTGGGTAAATATGGTGTACTCTATCTTTACACGTTTTAACATGGCGGTTGAAATTTCCCTCTTTCTGAATGAACGTATCGCAACTGGGACAACGGAATCGTTTAAAGAATGTGTTAAAATCATCCACATAGCATATTTTGTTGTTGTAACGTAATAAACTAATATTTTTCTCATACATTTCAATACTTCTCCTCGCAAGTCCACCAACAAAATCTCCATCTAAAATGTCAATATCGTAAATAAATATCTTGTGCTTTATCGCATTTTCGACAAATACAAGATGATCGATTGATACCCCTCTGAAATTGATTGCGTCTTGTCCAGATTCATGGAGGAATGCACTAAACAAATTTTTTGCATTGATCTCAAGCTCCGATGATCCATATAAGTGAACAGCTATAACTCGAAATAAACAAAGATAGTCTTTATAAGTCTCACCATAGCCATCCGATACGAGACAATTCACATCTGGTCGTCTGAGTAACTGTTCAAGAAGAACAGCATCGATACATCCCATTGGAATGGATTTTAGGAGAGCGCAAATTATTGTTACATTTGTAGTCAGAGCAAATAGCCATTTTGTGTTCTCCCGCTCCTGAGCACACTTCTCCAATAAATCTATCTTTTCAATCCTGTCCTGAAGAGAGACTAAGTCTCCTTTGGAACAGAGTAGATGAGATTTCTCGAAGAAAGTGTTGTTCTCGTGAGCGTAGAAGTATCGATACTCGTCTGTATCCACATTTCTTAATACAAATTTTGGAGCTAAGTTGACTTTGGCTGCACAGTTGAGTTTTTCGAATACTTCTTTCAACTTTTTATTAATTTCATGAGGATCGAGCTTGGGCAGCTTGAAGTTGAACACTTGATGTCTCCCATTTTCCATCTCAGTATCGTCAAAATAGTGATGGCAAGATCTAAGTTCTTGTTGTAGCTGCTCGTTGTGCTTTTCCAGCTCCTCTGATTCTAGAACTTCTTTAAGCTTTTCACTCGATTCTGTTCCAACTTTTGTTGAAGTTCCATGCTTTCTCCTCTTGTATTGTTGAAGAGAATAGAAACTCGGAAACTCCTCCAAGCATACAGTACACATAGTCCTTAGCTTTGTATCCTTAGGAGCGTGATGCTTAGCAATATGGTAACTCATGTCTCTGCTCTTCTTTGTACTGAAATGTGGACATTTGGGACAAAATAGAGTCCCACTGTCACAAGACTGCTTGTGTCTTGCCATATTCTTCTTCACCACCATTTTGTTGCACTTTGTGCATTTCACTGGAGATTTCTATCGAGAGAAGGCATTGTTTTGGTACAAGATGAAGCGAATTTGGGACGAGCAACTAATTGTGACAATAACAAAGTGAGAATGAAAGAAGTTATTTTTGTACATTTACGGAACGCAGCCATGACGCATCACTCCATATATGGAAATTTATCATCTCCATTTTAGGAAGCTTGTTGTTATAACCGAACATTCTAGAACATAATGAATAAACCAATCAGATTCTTCCATTTACAAATACCTTTAATATATAAGAACACTCACTTTAAACGTGTGAATTCATTCCTTGGCGTAAACTCAAAAAACTCAAATCATTCTTATATATCTTCTTTATCATTTCTGTTACAATTTATATAAGTTTTCATATTTCATCCAGCCATAATCCAAAAACAGACTCACAACAAATTCAAACAAATTGTTCCAATCTTTACAAACTCTGTGATTCAAATTTGTGTCTATCCGCAATTGACAGAATTCGGTGCTTGCAAACAATTTTAGTCCTATTGAAAATTGAAATTTGCACATGAATGTGCTTTTACAACAATGTTAAGGATGTCGAAAACAAATTCATCCATACTTCAGGAACAAATATTTACTGTACAACTTAACGTTATTGTCTTGGAACCTCTCAGCCAATCAAAATCCCATATTAAAGAAACTATCCTGAAGATTAACGATTGTATTTTGTGTAATTGTTTCTTAATTTTAATTTTCTTTTACATAAACAGAGTATTGCGTGAAATTTTGCGCATTCCGAAAAATGTTAATCAAAAATCATTTACAGTTGTTGGAAAAAATATATAAGAGGAAAGAAGGAATTGCCGATGCTTACAAAGTTGACGAGATTGTTGTTGATTCCTACTTCTTCCATACATTTCAATACTTCTCCTCGCAAGTCCACCAACAAAATCTCCATCTAAAATGTCAATATCGTAAATAAATATCTTGTGCTTTATCGCATTTTCGACAAATACAAGATGATCGATTGATACCCCTCTGAAATTGATTGCGTCTTGTCCAGATTCATGGAGGAATGCACTAAACAAATTTTTTGCATTGATCTCAAGCTCCGATGATCCATATAAGTGAACAGCTATAACTCGAAATAAACAAAGATAGTCTTTATAAGTCTCACCATAGCCATCCGATACGAGACAATTCACATCTGGTCGTCTGAGTAACTGTTCAAGAAGAACAGCATCGATACATCCCATTGGAATGGATTTTAGGAGAGCGCAAATTATTGTTACATTTGTAGTCAGAGCAAATAGCCATTTTGTGTTCTCCCGCTCCTGAGCACACTTCTCCAATAAATCTATCTTTTCAATCCTGTCCTGAAGAGAGACTAAGTCTCCTTTGGAACAGAGTAGATGAGATTTCTCGAAGAAAGTGTTGTTCTCGTGAGCGTAGAAGTATCGATACTCGTCTGTATCCACATTTCTTAATACAAATTTTGGAGCTAAGTTGACTTTGGCTGCACAGTTGAGTTTTTCGAATACTTCTTTCAACTTTTTATTAATTTCATGAGGATCGAGCTTGGGCAGCTTGAAGTTGAACACTTGATGTCTCCCATTTTCCATCTCAGTATCGTCAAAATAGTGCTGGCAAGATCTAAGTTCTTGTTGTAGCTGCTCGTTGTGCTTTTCCAGCTCCTCTGATTCTAGAACTTCTTTAAGCTTTTCACTCGTTTCTGTTCCAACTTTTGTTGAAGTTCCATGCTTTCTCCTCTTGTATTGTTGAAGAGAATAGAAACTCGGAAACTCCTCCAAGCATACAGTACACATAGTCCTTAGCTTTGTATCCTTAGGAGCGTGATGCTTAGCAATATGGTAACTCATGTCTCTGCTCTTCTTTGTACTGAAATGTGGACATTTGGGACAAAATAGAGTCCCACTGTCACAAGACTGCTTGTGTCTTGCCATATTCTTCTTCACCACCATTTTGTTGCACTTTGTGCATTTCACTGGAGATTTCTATCGAGAGAAGGCATTGTTTTGGTACAAGATGAAGCGAATTTGGGACGAGCAACTAATTGTGACAATAACAAAGTGAGAATGAAAGAAGTTATTTTTGTACATTTACGGAACGCAGCCATGACGCATCACTCCATATATGGAAATTTATCATCTCCATTTTAGGAAGCTTGTTGTTATAACCGAACATTCTAGAACATAATGAATAAACCAATCAGATTCTTCCATTTACAAATACCTTTAATATATAAGAACACTCACTTTAAACGTGTGAATTCATTCCTTGGCGTAAACTCAAAAAACTCAAATCATTCTTATATATCTTCTTTATCATTTCTGTTACAATTTATATAAGTTTTCATATTTCATCCAGCCATAATCCAAAAACAGACTCACAACAAATTCAAACAAATTGTTCCAATCTTTACAAACTCTGTGATTCAAATTTGTGTCTATCCGCAATTGACAGAATTCGGTGCTTGCAAACAATTTTAGTCCTATTGAAAATTGAAATTTGCACATGAATGTGCTTTTACAACAATGTTAAAGATGTCGAAAACAAATATTCATCCATACTTCAGGAACAAATATTTACTGTACAACTTAACGTTATTGTCTTGGAACCTCTCAGCCAATCAAAATCCCATATTAAAGAAACTATCCTGAAGATTAACGATTGTAGTTTGTGTAATTGTTTCTTAATTTTAATTTTCTTTTACATAAACAGAGTATTGCGCGAAATTTTGCGCATTCCGAAAAATGTTAATCAAAAATCATTTACAGTTGTTGGAAAAAATATATAAGAGGAAAGAAGGAATTGCCGATGCTTACAAAGTTGACGAGATTGATGTTGATTCCTACTTCTTCTACAATTTCTTGGACATTTGCGTTGAGAATAACAGAAAAATCCGATTTAGTAAAGGATTTGAATATGCAACATTTTCCATTTAAAAATTCAAATATGATGATTATATAACGAAACAATCATTTGATTTATCGTCAGAGCTACACATTAACAAGTACAAAATTTTATTTATTTTGAATTCTGTTCCCGAAATTTTAGAAAAGTACAGAAATCTAGCACAAGCGAACTGTATTCCAATTACTGACCCCATAGCATTCACTTCATCTGTACAAAGCGCGTTGTTTTTTCATTATTATACAGATTACAATTCTGAAGGAGTAAAAATTCGATTTGGAATTCGGTTCCCAAATATATATACACATATATATATATATATATATATATATATATATATATATATATATATATATATATATATATATATATATATATATATATATACAAAAATTCTGTTCCAAAAATGCAATACTTTCCGAGATTGATTTAAAATTTAACGAAGTTGAACAAATTTATCAGAGCTTGACATTTTTGGTAAATTTTGTCAATTCGTTCCCACTGAGCTATCCTTATTTAGTAAACAAGTAGTCATATCATGTGATACATGTAGTATTCAAAAACCATATTTGGTTTCTATTCACGCATTGATGTTCCTGCTCCGTATACGTGCATCATTTTATAACAAATTCTTGCATATTTGGATACATTAAATAATTTCAATTTCCTGTTTCGGTTACTAACCTCACTTTTTCTACAAAATATTTCCTTTTTTGGTTACTTTGTTCTTATTGGACGGAATTCACTATAAATAGGAGCGACAAAGTTAGACATCATCATTCTCTTTCATTTCCTCAAAATTAATTTCACCTCTGTCCCCATCGTCCTGCTAACTATTCATCAAAAATTTATACAATTGAGTTCCTACATTCACATTCTTCTTATCTACAGAGCTTACTTCAGTTTTAAAGTTTATCTGTTTCTAACTTAGATATTCTTTTTGTCCTACTAAAATTTGAAATTTGTTGTTTTCTAATTTACTTTCTACTTGAGAGTTTTCAACACGTTCATTTACAAACTGCTTTTGTTTCCAAAAAATCCACTTCTATCAATTCATTTGAACAAAATGGAGTTTACTGTGCAAAACAACAGTCTTCTGTACTCATTTTCCTTCACTGAGGAAACTGCTCGGATAAGTGTTAAAGACTTATCAAATGGATTATATGAGTCTGTAATCACTTTACCCATCACTGTGTGGCATATTATTGAACACCAGCGACAACAGTTCGACACCTATCATCAAGATCAGGTTCCAATTACGGAGAATCAAAATGGAACTCAAGCGATGGGACACGAAGTTGCTGTTGTTAGAGGGCACCAGTATCCCCACGTTGCTGGGACAGAATTTCCACCGACCTGCGTCGTTGGCAACATTCAATATACTTTCCCTTGGGAAGAAGGGCAAATTCCCAACTCTTGGTTCTCTAGCTCGGATGTAAATCAAGTTTTGAGTTCAGTGGAGGGGTCAGGGAATTTGCTTCAAACTGTGTCAAGCTTTGATGGGAGCGAGCTAAGTGTTGATACTAGCACTTGGACAGCAAATGAACAGCAGAACTTTGATCCGGCACAGTACTATGGTTCTACTGATATGTCGACTACTCCATCAATGACAACACCTTCCATAGAGGATGGAACGGCGCACAATCCAATTTTGCTGACTGATGAATTTCAACAACTTCAATCAGCGTTCAACCAACTGATCCTCCAGTATTATTTGAACGTTCTAGACTTTTTGGGAATGAGATTCAAAACTTGCCAGTGTATGTTATGAGAACTCTGTTTGAATAGATTCGAGTTGGTACAATTTTTCAGCTTCATTTGTAATCGATCTTAACGGAAAAGGTGTATGTTGATTTATACATTTTCCTGGTGATGTATTTAAACATTCTTTATAGTATAATCTTTCTCATGTGAGCTTTCTTTTCTAAACCAGTTCATAAGGATATCATCAAACAATATTTTGAATTTTGAAACTTTGTTACAAAACTTGATATTTAACGGAAAGAGCGTTATCAAAACTCGACATTTAACAAAAATACTTGATCAAAAATTTGATATTTAAGAAAAAAAAACTGAGCAGAAATTTGATTTCTAAGAAAAAAACGTGTATAAAAACTCGATTTTTATGTTGTAATAGAAAAAGAAAACTTATCATTTTACAAATTAAAAAATCTCTTCCTTTTTTGCGTAAAATTATACCGTAAACTGTTGAAAATCAGGAAAAAATTTGCGCTTTATTGTATTCAATTGGAAACTGTTTTTGATATTTAAACAAAAAAATTGAATGAAAACTCGACATTTAACAAAAATTTGGTTGAGAAAACTCGATTTTATTTAAATAAATTGTTTCAAAACCCAACAGTTAACAAAAATTTTTCTGAGAAAACTCGACTTTTAAAAGAATAATTTGTTACCAAAACTTGACATTTAACAGATTAGAGGTATCAATTTAAACATTTAAGAAAAAGATTGTATAAAATGAGAAATTGAATTTTTTTGATGTCTAAACCAAATATAAAACTGATACTATGTAAATAATTGTGATGCAATTACAAATTTATTACTTTCTAATTTCAAGATATAACAGAGAATTATCAATTAAGCCATGGCCGTCTAACAAACAGTCAACAATTTTTATCAATTCACCCTCATTTTGAGTTTTCAAGAGATTGAATTCTGTCCAGAAAAGAAGATCCCATTGTTTGTGTTCTTACATTTCTTTGATCAGCACGCAGTAGATGTCTCTTGAACTTCTTTCTAATCAATCTTTTTTTAGACACACTAGGTAACTTCTCAACATTTTTGTTCTCATAATTGTGTTGTACTGCTCTGTCTAACTGAGTAAAGACAAGTCCCAATTCTTCCAAAATATTGCCAAAAAATTGATGTTTATATAATGTATATAAACAATCAACTGTCTGATATAAATAGGAGAGATCTTCCAGTTTTTGAAGCAAGTCTTTGGCGGAGAAAGAAATGAGAAAAATGTGATATCGAAAGGTTTTCAGGGGACAGAAACTGTAGTGTAAAGCAACAACATATTCACTTGTAAAAAGATATGGTCTATAATCTTTGACAGATACAAATATAAACAACGCCTTTTCACAGAATTTTTTGTAAAAGTGTGGTAAAAGCTGACACATAACTGCTGCCATTCTGTAAAATTATTTAGTATGTTCAAATAAGGAAATCAATTTCTTTAGAACTTAAATTCCAAATAAGGAAACTAAATTATTTATTATAAGTAAAACCAAATTCCAAATAAGGAAATCAACTTATATATTATAAACGAAATCAAATTCCAAATAAGGAAACAAATGAAATTGTTATGTGCAATTTAAAATCTCATTTGAACTATGAATCAATTCAAGAAACAGCAGATTAAGAAATTTCGATGTTTTACTTGTTCAAAATATTTTCCTCACTACTTCTCTTTATTGCAACACAGACGTTCTAAACACAAAGACTATTTTTCTATAATGATTCAAAAATTTTCTTTATTGAAAGTTTCTGATTAGAAATCCTTTTAAGGAAGAATTATAAATAGACACATTTTTCACTTCCTTTTTAGGAAATTGTGCGAAAATTTTAACTCGATTTTTAAGTTGTAATAGAAAAAGAAAACTTATCATTTTACAAATTAAAAAATCTCTCTTTTTTTTGCGTAAAATTATACCGTAAACTGTTGAAAACCAGGAAAAAATTTGCGCTTTATTGTATCCAATTGGAAACTGTTTTTGATATTTAAACAAAAAAATTGAATGAAAACTCGACATTTAACAAAAATTTTGTTGAGAAAACTCGATTTTATTTAAATAAATTGTTTCAAAATCCAACAGTTAACAAAAATTTTTCTGAGAAAACTCGACTTTTAAAAGAATAATTTGTTACCAAAACTTGACATTTAACAGATTAGAGGTATCAAATTCCAAATAAGGAAACAAATGAAATTGTTATGTGCAATTTAAAATCTCATTTGAACTATGAATCAATTCAAGAAACAGCAGATTAAGAAATTTCGATGTTTTACTTGTTCAAAATATTTTCCTCACTACTTCTCTTTATTGCAACACAGACGTTCTAAACACAAAGACTATTTTTCTATAATGATTCAAAAATTTTCTTTATTGAAAGTTTCTGATTAGAAATTCTTTTAAGGAAGAATTATAAATAGACACATTTTTCACTTCCTTTTTAGGAAATTGTGCGAAAAAAATGATGTCATTAGCATAAAAGGAAATTCTGTGTTGTAGAGGCCCTTAAATTTTTAAGCAAATCATTTAATCAACTTCTTGCAGCTTACTCAAGTTACGTATATGTCTCTCTCCATAGTATCTCCTTTTTACTCGAGCGCTCTATCAATGTTTACAGATTCACAACCTAAATTGGGTACTGATTCCGTCCCATTTTACATTGAATTTGGCTCTCATCCAAACAGATTTGGGAGATTTACTGTGTCCCAATTATTTAGAAATGGACAAAATTACTCGGAACCAACTTTTCAAGTCTTTAAAAAAGGTAAATGTGGAACATTTGAAAAGTACCAACAACTGAGAATTGGAGATTATGAAGTCAAGAAATTTTGTCTTCTGAAGAACGATCTGCTGAATGGAGACTGGAAAATTCGAGAAAATCCAGCTCAATTTGAGAGGAACCCAAAGTTGGAAGACGTGCTGCAACAATGTCACAAAGCAAGAGAGATCAGCATTGGAAAAAATCGAAGACTCTACGTTACCTTTATACAGTACGTTCAGGACAATCCAGCTTCAGTTTATGTCCAGATCCGACTATTTTTTCGCAAAGAGAGCAATGAGTTCAAGCAAGTGACTTACGTCAGCTATAAAATGGAAGAATTCAAGGAACTCATTGAAAATCTTAAAGATTTCTCTAATATTGAACAATGTACATTTCAATAACTACTGCTGCGCAATATTATAATGTGTTTTTTTTATATTGAATGATGAATATTTGGTGATTATATGTACTTGACTTTCAGTAAACATTTTTTCATTTGAATCTTTTTTCTTCTTGGAATGAGTTGGAACATTGGATGCTCTAGAAACATTTTCTTAAATCTCAGAGACAAATCAAAAGTTTTTCACGTCAGGTTACATCACGAGCTTAAAAGGTATTCATATACAGTTCTTGAAGCACTAAATTTTCCCAATTTGGATAATTTAGACGTAGAATCCCAATTTTCTGAATTCAAGTGGGTTATTCATAATGGACTGCGCACAACAACTCTAACATATCGTTCTGACAAACAAGAAATTTCAATTTCTCAACTTCGCTGGAACGGATATCAGTGGAGTTTTCTTACAAAGATTGATTTGAAAAAAGAGTAGTATAAAAATCTAGTAGATTATCTACCAACACTTCTTTCCTATATAGAAAACTACAAAAAGACTTGCATTGTTTTGGACGAAACAACTCAGAGTTAATGAATATTGTTACTCTGGTAAACATTTTCAATTGTTACTTTCAATGTTCCCTACGAACAAAAAACGTAAAAACTGTTTTCTCGCAGCTTGTAAAATTTGGGACCAAAATGTCGATTTGGACGAAATTGATCAAAAGTTTCCTCACGGAGGAAGAATTGGATATGGAAACTCTCTTTTGGATTTTTTCTTAGCTAGATCAAAAATTTTTCGTCTACATGCAATTTTACATGATTCTGCTGGAGCTGTGAAAACAACAGACGAAGGACCGGGTTATTGTTACATGCTGCCGCAATTACCCAGCTCCTGTCTTCTAGGTCAAATAACTGGATTATCCTTTTGTCTTATACTAGATTGTTAATCATTTGTCAACTATCTCAGCTAAAAAGAGGATGACTCTCGTTGTGTTTGATATTGAGTGCTTGGAGGGAACAGCTGTCAATCAATGAGCTGGGAATTTTCAAGGACGGAATTGTGTTAGGATATACATTCCTCCCACCGAATGGCTACAAGCCAACATTTCAAGCGAAGTGGAACACAAGGAATTTACACGGAATAAACTGGGATAATGGAAAAGTTGATTACTCAGATCTCCCAACCATAATTCATCAACATTGTTCTCCTACAACCGAGTACTTTGCCAAAGGATTGGAAAAAAGTAAAATCCTACCCAATTACTTGTGTAAGGATGTGGAAAATTTGGACGATTAAGGATGTCCAAAAGCCTCTAAGTTGATTTCCAACGAAGATACTATCTGGTAATGTAGTAACTACCCCTACCGACACACGAAAACATTGCCCTGTGCAGAGAAGAAAAGTTGTGCTTATGGAACTTGGGTTCTTAATTTTTTTGACAAAATTTAACATTTGTAAAAATTTTTATGTACTTTGATTGTAATGTATCATATTGTCTTTTACTTAATTTTTAAAATCTTTTTTTCTCTTACAAAACATAAAAAGTTGCTTCAAAAATGAGAAAATTGAACTAATTTTTTCATAGCGTTACACAGTTATTCTTCATTTCAATTCCGTCGTTTTTCTTAATTTTTAATTTATTCTCCTTTTTTTGCTTTCTGTTATTAATTCTTGTGAAGAGACAGTGTTTTGGCTGTCGCTGTTGTTTGTTTCTTTTTCATGTTTAGAAGCTTATCCCATTTTTTTTATCTATTTACATAACAATTCAGTTGAAAAATTTTCTCTAACGTCTCAATGATTACGTTTAAATGACTGAGCATACAGATAAGGGATTAAATTCGGATAATTTTTGTCTTTGATGATAATAATCTGGAACGACAGTGTGGAAGAAACAACAGTGAAGAAACAACAGTTTGGATTGCAATCCTTTGTAGTACAGTTGGTTATATTTTACCTTCACCTAATTTATGAACAAGAAAATTTCCACAAAAGAACAAATTTTTATCTCATTGGTTGGTCCAAGCGGATCTGGGAAATCTCATCTTATACATGAATGGTTAACAATTGGAACCTTTCAACCAGAGCTCGACAAAATTTACTACTTCTATCAACATAATCAATCTCTTTATGGTTTAAAGTCTAAAGATGTTAAAAATATTGCGTTTATAGAAGGAGTTGACTTTGAGTTTATTCAAAACCTCTCAAATAACGGAACAAAGTATCTGTTAATTTTTGACAACTCTTGTGAGGAGATTTCCAGCTCTAGAGATTTCGTTATATTTGCAACAGATGGAAGACATAAAAGACTCAGCACAGTATACATAAAACACAATTCATTTCATCAGAGTAGATTAGGAAGAGATATAGAGTTACAAAATACTCATATCGTCTTGTTCAAATCTCCTAGAGATGTACTGCAAATAAACACTCTGAGCCAACAGTTGGGATTAGGTTCACAGTTAAAAGATTGGTATACCAAAGCAACTTCTATTCCTTATGGTCATTTACCTATTAATTTAACTCCCAAAGCAGTCGACTCTCTTCAATTTTGTACAAATAGTGGACCGATTCCTTCAATTTTTTTCCTTCCACAACATAAACAGCAGACCACATTTTTGAGTGATGAGCACACAACATCTCTCTACTCTGACAGCGTTCCAAAGTTATTCCCGGAACTTCAAAAGAACTTTCCTAAAAAATGTCCAAAAGAATTTATTCACTTCCTAAACGAGTGCATCGTAAACATGCTCAGAGCAGAACTGCAAGATATTCAAAACGAGACGTAATAAAGTATCAAGACGAAATTCATCAGATTATTCTAAAAAAAGGAACTGGAATAAATAAAAGGAGAGCGATTTTAAGTTCAAGGAAAGGAATAGAACTTATATCAATTCTAACTCCGTCTATCATTAACCGTCTTTCTTGAAAAGGAACAGTTTGTTTTGATTCTTCAGCAGCTTTACGAACGAAAATTCAATTTACATGTGTACAAATTTGACAAGAGTGACGAACAAGTTAACTTCGTCCCACAGAATTTAGATTCTCTTCACAAGGACATCACCACTAACACAAAATCATTCAAAAACGAGTCAGTTGTAGATCAAACACTCAAATGTCTTCGAATCAAGCTGTCCCTCAGTGACTCCATTTTACTGGATGGAAGTGATACAAATGTAGCATTTACCGATTTTATTTACTCATTGAAGAGAAAAAATATTGCATTTCCTGATATCTATTACACAATACTTGATGCTACAGGGATATGTTCGAGCAAAATTGTAAACAATGATGCCAAAAGCAAAGACAGAGGGAGTTGCATCCCTTTCAAAATCTGAAAAAGCGAAACTTCAACGATTATACAAAGAAGGAAAAGCCGCATTTGGATCGGTTAGAAATCTTCAGAAAGCGAGCGGTTTATCAAGAGGCAAGGTTATTTCCTTTCTCCACACTAAAAATTCCTATACAAAATACCGTCAAGCAACTCGACATTTTAGACGATTACCTGCATTTGCAAAGCGGATAAATGAAATTTGGTGTCTTGATTTAGCTTTTATGGACAAATTGTCAGAGTTTAATAACGGAGTAAAGTAATTATTAATCTGCGTTGATGTATTTTCTCGTTTTGTCCGTGTTCAACCAATGAAATCAAAGTATTCTACAGATGCTGTAGCAGCTTTCAAAAAATGCTACGAAAACACAACATCCCACAAAAAGTATGGGTTGATCAAGGAACAGAGTTTGGTGGCGAATTTTTGGAAATTTTTTGGACAAAAGAAAATTAAAATTTATTCAACGAGAAGTGAAACAAAAGCTGCCGTAGCTGAGAGAGCTATCAGATCTCTGAAAAACATTATTTATCGCTCCATGGAAGCAAACGGGCATGAGTACCTTGTAAAAAAGGGCTCTTTCCTAAATACAATGAATAGTAGACTAAATAGATCTACAGGTAAAGCTCCAAAGGAGGTAAAAAACAAAGACTTTTTACCAATTTTTAACAAAAAATCCGATCAGACAATACAAAAAATCTCGGTTTGAAGCAGGGGATAAAGTACGAATTTCGAAATACGATATTCTTTTTAGAAAAAGATACAATTCACAGTTCACGAGTGAGATCTTTGAAATTGTTAAGATTGCTACTTAGAAACCTCCAACATACAACTTCAAGGGAGAGCAGGGTGATGAAATACTAGGAAAATTTTATGAACAAGAGCTCTCAAATTGTATCATTTAATGATGAACTCTTTTACGGTAGAGCTGGTTTCCAACGCATCCTTTGATTGTTATCCAAAAATCAAATTGAGTTCTTTTACCAATTTCCTTCCCGAACAGATTATCCTTGAAGGAGAACGGGAGGTGGCAATAACCGAACTATCATATCCATCTTTGTACCAGAATATTACAGATGAAAAATTTTTCTATCTAGATGCTGCAACTCCAGATACAAACCTTCCGATTTTTATACAATTGATGCAGGACTGTATCCATCAATATCTGATATTGTGAACGAAATGAACAAAAAAATTCAGGAAAGAGAAAAGTATGAGAAAACTCCAATCAAGTTAAAAGTCAACAGAATTACACAGAGAATATCCCTGAGCCTTCCTAATGAAAACTTGTTACTAGTTATCTTCAGTACTAATCTCTGTCACGTATTTGGGTGTGAGGAAGCAGTTTACGGAAAGGAAGTTTCTATGAGTGGTGCTGGACCACATTTTCCTAAATTTCCCTATGATATTGTTCGAATTCATACTCTCATGATATACAGTGATATTGTTGAATACAAAATTGTAGGTGATACAAAAGCCGCGCTTTTGAGATGTATTCCGTTTATTTCTAAAATTAAGAATGGAGACATAATATCTACTGGACAAAATATGAATTATCAAAACTTCCCAAATCTACAATTTAAAAAAATTCTTAAAAATTTTTTCCACAGCATTAAACTTGAGCTCCGCGACTCATACGGTGAAAAAGTTTCCTTCAATTCAGTAGGTGTAACAAGAGCTGTATTGATGTTCAGAAGAGCTTCAGACAATCTTTTTCAAAATTAAGTTTACAAAAATGGTTGCAGACAGTGGTTTACCGTATTTTCGTGGTTATTCAAGACAAAGGGGAAGAGGATTTGGAGCTTTAGCACAAACAATTGGGAGAACTGCAATTCCTTTTAGAGACGATATGTTGTACCAGCAGCTAAAAGGGTTGGTGCTGACTTGATTGAATTAGCTGCGCCAGATATCGGAACTGAATTAGCTGGAAGGAAAAAGTTCAATTCTGCAGCCACAGATTTTGGAAAGAAAACTTTACGTAAACAACTAGGAGGAGAAAAACCTAGAAAACGCATATTATTCGAAAACGCTCACCAAAAATCAGTCGACGCCGTCGAACTAGGAGGAAAATTTTTCGAAACTAAAATGAATACCAGATCAACAAATGATAGTAATTTCCATTATGGACACTTAACAAATTCTTGCTTGGAGATTTTTGAAGAAATTCCGGTTTTGGAACCAATTGAATCTTCCCGTATTCAAGAAGTTTATCCCAGTACTTCATTGGATGAAAGCAGCATTGAATTTGAATTTGAAACAGATAGAAGTGTTTCTCTCGATATGAGAGATAGTCATTTACAAATTAAAGTTGGATTACAAAAGGGAAAATTATTTGAAGATTTCATGGAAAAAGAGGAGCATGAAAAACCAGATATAGGTATGACTTTCACTAATGGACTCTATGGCCACAAAGCTCTGATATCTAATGACTTCAATGCTTCTACAACGAATAATGAAGGAATTTTGGCTTGTCATGGATACGAATTTGAGAAAGATCCTAGTGATTATGAAAAAAGTCCGTTCTTAGAAAGGGAAGAAGAGCTTTTTGTTGAAAGATGGGATTACCTTATATGGTAAACTTGCAATCGACTTATTTCAATGTGAAAAATTATTACTTCCAAATACAAAAATTAGACTCAAATTGATTCGAGCGAGACCAAATTTTTACATGATTTCCTACAATCCGCATGTTTCCCTTAGAGTTCTTGACTGTTTTTTACGAGACGTGTTGTCGTTAATAAGGTCTATCACCAGACAATCAAGTATCAACTAACACATCAACCAGCTTGCTATAATTTTATGGAGACAATTGCGCGATCATTTACTATTCCTTCTGGAAAAAATCAATTTTCAGGAAAATGTTTTCAATAATGCCCCAATCAGACAAATTGCAATAACAATGAACACTAATTCAGCATTCACCGGACATTTTCAAGAAAATCCTTTTCATTATTGAAAGTTTAGACGGCGGGAGCTGAGAATTGTTCGAGGGGGGAGAGCTGTTGTCTCAATTGATATAACCAACAATTGTAGAGCTTATGTTACAACAATGAAGGCAATGAACTTCAAAGAAGAAATTCCTGCGTTACCGAATGATTTCTTTACAGGTCAATATGTGCTTGTATTCGATCTCACCTCACTCCAAGATGCTGGTGAAAATGTTCATTATCCTGAACTCAGTGGGGAAAATCTTCGTTTAGAAATGTTCTTTGAACGTCCGCTAACCAATGTTACCAAGCTAATTGTTCTCGGAGAACGAATCTCAACAGTTAAAATTGATCAGTTTGGAACAGTTGCTAAAAATGTCTGAAGAACTCTGCATTAATCAAGATTTTTTAATTTTCTTTTCAATTTTTTATGGTTTTTATATTATTGCCTTCTGCGTTGGAACATTTGTTGGATATGTATTTTCATCGCCCAGTTGCAACCCTTTTTCACACTATAATATCAAGATAGGGAATGGATGAAAATTGGGGTAGACCTACTCCAAACTTATATGTATACCTTATTTGTGCAGTATTTCTGGGACTTTTAATCATCATTAATATCTTTCATCCCGATGTCACAGGTAACAGTGAAGACAGAGTAAGTAAGTCTACAGGAGATCTGATACGTACAATTCCCCAATCTAAAGATTGTTGCTTCATTGAAAAGAACGAATCATTTCAACTTGATTGTAATGTGAGAAATCCCTGTTCCAAAGGAGCTTGCGAATTGAAACAGCAGATTATTTGTCATGGATAATCAATCTCTTCAACAAATTATTGAACGCATTCCTGAGCTAATAATCAAATACATTGGATCGTTTCCAGCAGTGTTCATTCCAAATTTACCCAAATTCAGCTTTGCAATCATTAACACTGCTTCGAGTAAAGAAGTCGGTGAACATTGGATACTGATTGCTCGACTCAACAGAAAATACTATTATGCGGATTCTCTGGCTCGATCAGTAACACATTACAAATTTTTAGTTAAAAAGTACCAAAAAATAAAACATCAACCACTTCAGAAAATGCAAAATTTGTGTGGATTGTACGCAATTTTTGCAGCATTTCAACTATTTAAGTTTTTCCAAACCAACTTGAACAACATTCATGATGTGCACGTTTTAATTTTTATAAGTAACTATATGTAGTAGTGTTCATTTTGGTGTTTAATAAGCTGAAGTTAATAAAGTCGATAGTATATGTTTCTCGCAACTGTTTCTCGTGAGTTTTCTAAACTTTTTTATCCAACTTTATTAACCACTCGTCTAAGTGTACCTTAATGTTCATTGAAATTTATACAATTTATTGTAATTGATTGGGTAATTTTGTACTTTGATGCTCATAATTTGTACTGTGTCTGTCAATTTATACTATTTTAATTCATTTTTTCTTTTATTTAACATCTTTTTTCAAATAATGTAGAAAAAATAATGTATATATGCATTTAATTAGCAAGATGGCGCAGTGGGAGTGCACTGGGCCATAACCCAGAGGACGGTAGATCAAAACTACCTCTTGCTATCTTGACTTTTTCCAATTAATGAGCGCGCAAAAGACAATTGTTACACAATTGATTAAAACAATTAGGGGAACAATCTTTGCAATTGACCTAAAACTTGTAAACAAAAATTCAACATGTCACATAATTACCCCTCAGATAACTAGGGTAAATGAAAACCCCCACCAATTAATTTCACAATTTAATAACATAAAATTTGCAAACAAAATTCAATATGTCACATAATTACCCCTCACATAATTACAGCAATTAATTACCCACGCCAATTCTATTGTTCTCAAGTAATCACTTAAAAACTACACAAACATTGATATTGTCCCCTCAAAATTTCAGCCAATCAGGAGCGTCTCCGAACCTACCCCCCACATTTGCACCGACTATACTACTAGCATATGTACATGCACAAATACATACACAAAACCTATACCTTATCTTAATACATGGCGGCACCTAATCAATGCATGTCCACGGCTATAACTAATCTTAAAACATCTCGGCGGCTATTACTATTCTTAATACATGTCGGCGCATATATTTAATCTTAATACATGTCGCCAGCTAATACATGTCGCCGGCAAATCTTAATACATTATATCTATACCCTATCTTAATACATGTGAGAGCCCTCTATCTCCTGGAACTACGCTATACCCTATCTTAATACATGGGGACCTCACCCCCCCCCCCCGGGGAGTGTAGCTTACTATATTACTACTTGCATAAGAGAGGCGTGACATGATATTATAGCTTTTCAGCGTACGCTCGGCTAGAAGCTTAAACATAAACTTAAAACCTCGGGGACTTGAAACACCTACACAAATTTGAGTGCCCCAGAGAAGCTAGCGCATTAGTAAATAAGCACAATAAGCTTGTAGTAAAATGAAGTCATAGAGCTAATCCATTACTGATCAATTTTCTCATCATCATCGACACCTTAGACCCACCCCCAAAAAACTCTATTTGATAAAAGATTTCGAAGTGCTTTAGCTCAAAGTTTTTTCAAGTTCAATGAGACTGTTAGCTTTTACCAAAAACAAATGGATCCCAATTTTATCAGACTACGTCTTCAAAAAGACTATACATTATAATAATATGCTCAATCAACGCTAAACAGAGGTGCGAAAGACCTATAGCCAACCCAAATTTTCTAATTTTCGTTATCTTTATTAATTTTCTCAATTTTAAGCAGAAAATAGGATTTGTATCAGATCCAAACTTATCATCATCATAAAGATAAATCTGCTTTTTTGTGAGCTGCTGTTACTAGGACATTCGCATTACGAAGCAAACGAGACCGAAATACTAAAATTATATTACCTTTCCTGCAGCCTTAATTTTTTTCTCCAGTGAAGTCAAGATGGCCACTTTTCGTTTCTGAAGATTGTACAGGTCTTGTCTGATATCCGTTGTCTTGGCTAGCTCCTTAACCGCCTCTGCTTGACCTAAATCAGTTAGTAGCATTAAGGGCATGGAGCAAAATCGCAGAACAAGAAAAATATCAATTTCTGATTATCTATTTTTTTTATATAATCCACCAAAGCGATGTCAACAGTCTTGTTGTTTGGTTATGGAACTTCTTAAGCATTTTTTAAAAAAAAACAAAATCAATTTAAGGAGGAAAAAAAATTGAAAATACAGAGGAAGACAGAGCGGTTTTTTTACAAGTAATATAGAGATTTACAGTATCAAAATTTAGAATTAAAATATAAGTGCAAACTAATTTTTAGGACAAATATTGAGTAAGATTAAACCTGAAGCATCTTGATATGAAGCTTATTACAATTTGGAGAAAACTTGTAGCTCATTTTTGACAGGCTCTTAGCTATATGAAATGCTTATGTGTTCTTCTCAACTGCTTCGTTAATCATAGAGATTGCCCTCTCGGCAGACGTCCGAAAAAACATTTACCTAATCAAACCAATTCGTTCCTATTCTTTTTACTAAGTCATGACTTTTTTGAGAAACATTTTTTATCACCTATAATCTCAAAGGGTCTCTTGATAAATTGAAACACTTCCTCCAATTTGAATGGCAAAAACTTCATATTTTTCCCGTTTACAGACATATTTCAACCATTTTGTGGTAATGAGACAAAATATACCAAAAAAGTATGTAGAATCACTTATATTTTTCATTCTTAGACGCGTTAAGCTTGTGATATATCGAGAAGTGGCCAACTTAGCAACTTAAGTTAAAACTTTGATATATAAAGAAAACTTTCTTACCTGATGTTTGGTGAAGTGAAATTGAATAATGGCTTCTATTTTGAACCGAATCGTCGATTCAAATTTGTTCATACCACAAGTTTACCAGTGTACAAAAACCACTAATCTGTGTGATAGATTCGACCTTCCCACCACAAGATATGATCAGAAACCAACTCTCCGATCCTCCCAGTAGATAGAAATGACATTTTCTCAGGTAGGGAGAACAATGTGTTAAGTGCAAAAACTGCACTAGTACTTGCCATATACGGCAAGGGGAAAAACTTGTTCAAGGCTAAGGTATAAATTAATCCATATCAGTTTATCTATATCTAGACTGATCTGCAAATTTTCTTACTGATACGGACTATAAATACCAGTGAAGTTTTGTACATTTAGGACATTTTGAAATCAATTGTTTAAATAATAAAATTCTTGTTACTCGTGCTCGAGACCATGACAATGGTGCCCAGACCTCCAAACGACCGACAAACCTTGGATCTGCAGAACGCTGAACCCTGTACTGCGTGGATCATGTTTTTTCTGGCCAAATGTTGCGCAGAGAGGAAAAAGAAAGAAGATAAAGTCAACACCGACGATACGATCGAGGACCTACAGGTAACAAATCTCTTTCTTTGTATATGCAGCCCGGACGCACTTCTTAAACTTAGGAGCCTTATGAGCCCTAAAAATTTGTTAGACACTCCTTTTAAAGAATTCAGACAAGCTATTCAAAACTATATTTCCCCTAAAGAAAGAGTAGAAACGGCAGAAAGGGCTAAATTTCTGTCCGTTGTCCAAGGCGTTTGAGAATTTGAGGACGATTTTCTAGCGCAACTCAGAGAAGAAGCACATTATTGTGACTTCGAAAAACTTAAAACAGTAACCAACCCTGAGGAAGAGTTGGTAAAAACTAAGTTTATCTCAGATTTGAGAGACCCTGAGGCCAAATTAAGACCATTAGACGGCTTTAAAACTAAGCCAACGATGTCTCTGTCTAAAATGACAGAAAACTTACGGTTCAGAAATCAAGCAATGGCTTTTGCGAATTCCTCAACAGGTAACAGACCATTTGAAACAAAAGAAGAAGTGGGATACAACTTCAAAAAGACCTTCAGAAAACCTAGTGAAAAGCTCACTGGTAATAAAGACAATGGTAAATTGTGTAATAGATAGATTGGAGGTAAGCCAAACAGTAGCAAGCCGTGTCCGGCCTTGAACAAGAAATGTAACATCTGTGAAAAAATGGGGCAGTTTTCAAAAATGTGCAGAAGTAAATTCCAGCCTAAGTCAGGTAAGTCTGACTAGCACAACAATTTCTGCGAGGAAGAGGGTAAGTTCTCTGGTCAAACATCATCCCAAATGGAGATGAAATGTACTATACACGGGAAAGCGTGTTTAAATTTTCGGTGACAAGGGAGTAAATTACAGCAAAAGACCATAAAATAAAAAGGCTGATAGCACCGTGATATCATCATTAATCTGTACTGCGCTTGGTAAACCTCAGTTAAATGGGAAAGTCAGTCGTCTTGGCGCCTATGATGATCATCAACTGACGCTTCTGGGATCACCAACATGTGAAGTTGAGTGGAACGAAAGCAAGTATAGGCAACAACAATTAGCAGTTGTGCAATCCGACAAAAAGTTTGGGCTACTTAGGAGAGACATACTACCCCAAGAAGGCATCAATGCAGTGAGTAATGAAGGACTACCTGCAGTCAAAGGATACAAAGCGCATGTGAAACTCATACCGGGATCACAGCCAATGTTCTGCAAAGCCAGAAAGATACCTCCACCTCTCCAGGACAGGGTCAAAGAGATGCTTGTGACAATGATACGACAGGGCATTCAGGAGCCAGCACAACCTTGTGGGGTCACAAATGCATCACCAATAGTGTGGCAGTGGAAGAAAAACAGAGTTCTGAGACTATGCGTGGACCTGAAAGTTCCCATCAATGTCAAAGTTATGGACGAGGACTATCCAATCCCAGATATGAAGACAATTTTCCATAATCTCCATGGAGCCTCTTACTTTGGAAAAATTGACTTATCAGACGCATACTATCAAATTGAGCTGGAGGAGGTTGCAAAAGAAATATGCACAATCAACACATCGCAAGGATTGTTCAAGATGGGCAGGCTTCCTCAGGGCCTAAAGATTCATCAATCTTCCAGAATTGCATTGAGTCAATTCTCAAAGGAAATTTTTTTCACGTAGCCGACTCTTGACTGCCAACGTAGCCGACTTTGAAGAGCCGACTCTTCGTCATCTTCCTAGACGAAGTTCTGGTATATGGAACAACAAATGATCAAAACGAGAACCGATTGCTTGCAGTCAAGAGTCGGCTACGTGAAAAAAATTTCACCATCAATGAGAAGAAACCCAACTTAAAACCAGTTTCAAGCGTAAATTTTCTTGCTTACTCTGTTTCCAAAGAAATATTAGCAAAGTTTTTATGAAAACATCAAAAACGAGTTATGTGCTAGCCTTCTTGTACAGATTTACAGCTTGACGAATGAAGCAACCGTGACAACAGACGCCTCAGAGAAAGCTATAGGCGGGGTACTCTCACAAGAAGTACATCCTGTTATCTATGTCTCGAAGAAGTTGTAACAAGCGGAAAAAATTACTCCAATATTGAGCGAGAGGCACTTGCAATTGTCTTTGTGGTCACAAAAGTGAAACAATTCCTACTTGGAAGAAGGTTTACTCTGCAGACTGACCACAAACCTCTCAAATATCTCTTCGCCCCAGAGGAAGAAATTCCGGAAACAGCATGAGACAGAATTACGAGATGGGCGATAGCGCTGATGGGATTTGACTTCGAACTGGAATATACACCCGGAGAACAGATCTACCAAGCGGATGCTTTGAGAAGACTAGACTTTGAAGACGACGATGACAATGATCGAATCTGCTTTGCTCTTGACAATATCTACTTCGTCCAATCCGACTTTGTGACCCAGACAGCCATGAAAACTGAGCTGCGATTGAATCGACTCTTTCAAGATGTCATCAAACGAGTAAAAAGTGGCATCTGGAAACAGTGCTCAGAAGCAGAGAAAGGATTTGAACAACAGAAAGACGCCTTGACCGTTCACAATGGAATCATCTTTCGAGGAGTTGTGCCTTTCATTCCACCCAAACTAAGACCCATGGTGATGGCCAAAGCTCTTGAGACTCACCTAGGAAAAAATGGAACTGAAACAGCAATTAGAATGATGGCTTGGTGGCCCGGCATCAGTCAAGATGTTCTTCGATATGTTAGTAAGTGTAAGGAGTGCCAAGAAAACAGGCCTAGCATGGGGAAAACAGTATCTACTTGGCCGGAAGCTGAAGTTTGGGAAAGACTGCACATGGACTGGGGCTACGTTAATGATCAAGGTAATATCTTAGTGATAGTAGACGCGGGATCAGGTTGGATAGAAGCCTTCCCTGCGGGAAATAGAACCTCACAAACAGTGAAAGTGTACTTGAGTCAAATATATGGAACAACAAAGGATCAAAACGAGAAACGATTGCTTGCAGTTAAGAGTCGGCTACGTGAAAAAAATTTCACCATCAATGAGAAGAAACCCAACTTAAAACCGGTTTCAAGCGTAAGTTTTCTTGCTTACTCTGTTTCCAAAGAAGAATTAGCACCCGATCCTAAACATGTTGAGAAATTCAAAAAAGCAAAACCGGCATCGAACATGAAACAACTCGAGTCCTTTGTCGGCTTAGCGAACTTCTATGGTCAAAAGATACCGGATTTTGCGACAAAAAAGCTGTCCTAAACGAAATTCGAAATGAAGAATTTAGATGGGAAATGGAAGAGCAAAATGTTTATGAAAACATCAAAAACGAGCTATGTGCTAGCCCTCTTGTACAGCTTTACAGCTTGACGAATGAAGCAACCGTGACAACAGACGCCTCAGAGAAATCTATAGGCGGGGTACTCTCACAAGAAGTACATCCTGTTATCTATGTCTCGAAGAAGTTGTAACAAGCGGAAAAAAATTACTCCAATATTGAGCGAGAGGCACTTGCAATCGAGAGGCACAAAATAGAACCTCACAAACAGTGAAGGCGCATTTGAGTCAAATTGTTGCAAGATTTGGGATACCAAAAATATTAGTATCAGGCAATTGTCTTGATTTTGTGAGCAGTGATCAAAAGCAATGATGTGAATTACTGGGGATTAAAAAGATGGAATCTCCCATCTACCATTCAAGAACAAATGGGATTGCTGAATGAGCGGTCCAAACATGGTCCGTTCTAGTAAATGGAACAACAAAGGATCAAAACGAGAAACGATTGCATGCAGTTAAGAGTCGGCTACACGAAAAAAAATTCACCATCAATGAGAAGAAACCCAACTTAAAACCAGTTTGAAGCGTAAGTTTTCTTGTTTACTCTGTTTCCAAATAAAAATTAGCACCCGATCCTAAACATGTTGAGAAAATCAAAAAAGCAAAACCGGCATCGAACATGAAACAACTCGAGTCCCTTGTCGGCTTAGCGAACTTCTATGGTCAAATGATACCGGATTTTGCGACAAAAAAGCTGTCCTAAACGAAATTCGAAATGAAGAATTTAGATGGGAAATGGAAGAGCAAAATGTTTATGAAAACATCAAAAACGAGCTATGTGCTAGCCCTCTTGTACAGCTTTATATCTTGACGAATGAAGCAAACGTGACAACAGACCCCTCAGAGATAGCTCTAGGTTGGCTATTCTCACAAGAAAGACATCCTGTTATCTATGTCTCGAAGAAGTTGTCACAAGCCGAACAAAATTACTCCAATATTGAGCGAGAGGCGCTTGCAATTGTCTTTGTGGTCACAAAAGTGAAACAATTCCTACTTGGAAGAAGGTTTACTCTGCAGACTGACCACAAACCTCTCAACTATCTCTTCGCCCCAGAGGAAGAAATTCCGGAAACAGCAGGAGACAAAATTACGAGATGGGCGATAGCGATGATGGGATTTGACTTTGAACTGAAATATACACCCGGAGAACAGATCCCCCACGCGGATGCTTTGAGAAGACTAGACTTTGAAGACGACGATGACAATGATCGAATCTGCTTTGCTCTTGACAATATCTACTTCGTCCAATCCGACTTTGTGACCCAGACAGCCATGAAAACTGAGCTGGGATTGAATCGACTCTTTCAAGATGTCATCAAACGAGTAAAAAGTGGCATCTGGAAACAGTGCTCAGAAGCAGAGAAAGGATTTGAACAACAGAAAGACGCCTTGACCGTTCACAATGGAATCATCTTTCGAGGAGTTGTGCCTTTCATTCCACCCAAACTAAGACCCATGGTGATGGCCAAAGCTCTTGAAACTCACCTAGGCAAAAATGGAACTGAAACAGCAATTAGAATGATGGCTTAGTGGCCCGGCATCAGTCAAGATGTTCTTCGATATGTTAGTAAATGTAAGGAGTGCCAAGAAAACAGGCCTAGCATGGGGAAAACAGTATCTACTTGGCCGGAAGCTGAAGTTTGGGAAAGACTCCACATGGACTGGGGCTACGTTAAGGATCAAGGTAATATCTTAGTGATAGTAGATGCGGGATCAGGTTGGATAGAAGCCTTCCCTGCGGGAAATAGAACCTCACAAACAGTGAAAGTGTACTTGAGTCAAATATATGGAACAACAAAGGATCAAAACGAGAAACGATTGCTTGCAGTTAAGAGTCGACTACGTGAAAAAAATTTCACCATCAATGAGAAGAAACCCAACATAAAACCAGTTTCAAGCGTAAGTTTTCTTGCTAACTCTGTTTTCAAAGAATAATTAGCACCCGATCTTAAGCATGTTGAGAAAATCAAGAAAGCAAAACCGCCATCAAATATGAAACAACTCCAGTCCTTTGTCGGCCTAGCGAATTTTTATGGTCGAATGATACCGGATTTTGCGACAAAAAAGCTACCCCCAAACGAAATTCGAAAAGAAGAATTCAGATGGGAAATGGAAGAGCAAAGTTTTTAAGAAAACATCAAAAACGAGTTATGTGCTAGCCCTCTTGTACAGCTTTACAGCTTGACGAATGAAGCAACCGTGACAACAGACGCCTCAGAGAAAGCTATAGGCGGGGTACTCTCACAAGAAGGACATCCTGTTATCTATGTCTCGAAGAAGTTGTCACAAGCCGAAAAAATTTACTCCAATATTGAGCGAGAGGCACTTGCAATCGAGAGGCACAAAATAGAACCTCACAAACAGTGAAGGTGCACTTGAGTCAAATCGTTGCAAGATTTGGGATACCAAAAATATTAGTATCAGGCAATTGTCTTGATTTTGTGAGCAGTGACCTAAAGCAATGGTGTGAATCACTTGGGATTAAATAGATGGAATCTCCCATCTACCATCCAAGAGAAATGGGATTGCTGAAGGAGCGGTCTAAACAGTGAAACGGGCTATTCAAGCCTGGAGTCCAAATCAGAATGTGCCACTTGGCGCTTTCCTACAGCGGGCTTTGATGACACATCGGAACACTTCCAAGACGCGGGGCACTCCTGTAGAACTGCTACTGGCAAGCAGAGTAAGACTTCCAGCGGTCACTGATTTTGATCTGTGTGAACGAGTCCTCTTCAAACCGACGAACAGTTCACCAACAGTTCCAGCTACCTTCATTATCCGTAAAGGAATGAACACTTCGTTCATTCAGCCGGAGAAATCAAACAAGACAGTGCTTGTTAGTGACAACCAAATTGCACAGCTAGATCCTGACGACATCCAGACTGAATCTACTGACTCAGTCTGAGAGCAGTAGGGACGACATAGACGTGGCATCGCCCAACTTTAATGAAGAAACCTCAGTAGTTGAAGGGGAACAACCTTCAGTGGCCACGAGAACTTCAAGTAGAAACAAAAAAACAACCACAAAGATTTGGAGAAACTATTCCTACAAACTTGCTTAAAAAAGAGTGAGGATGTGATATATCGGGAAGTGGCGAACGTAGCAACTTAAGTTAAAACTTCGATATATAAAGAAAATTTTCTTATCTAATGTTTGGTGAAATGAAATTGAATAATGGCTTCTAATTTGAACCGAATCGTCGATTCGAATTTGTTCATACATTCATGTTAGGTATTTGTCTGTTAAGGGAAGGTTCAGGTGCACATATTTTTAACTGAAAAGTTTCCGGAGTGTGTACCTGTATGACAAAATTGGTTGATTTTTGCAAGATAATTTTGTCGCAAGATTTGTTTCAAGAGAAACAAAGCCTGCGGTATATTTCTCGGGATTTAGATCAAGCAGTGACACCTGAAAATTTCATTCCGAGCTGAACTACAGGTGGGACAAATCTGCTTCAACTTTTCATGCAAGATCAGGGGAACATAAACCTGGAGTGAGTCCAGAGAATATTTTTCTGTTATTGTACTTCACAATGGCTGGCAAATCACTCTCTTCTATCTCCTCTCCCACTTCGTAGTTACTACGTCTGGTAGATCCACTTCTGAAAGTGTTCAGACCACCACCCCCAACAGATACACCAGCAGAGCCAGTCACCACTCCGACAGTTGTCTGTCTGCGATTCTGGACATCATCTGGAATTGTTTGCCTGTTCTCAACTGCTTCAGAGTTGCTCCGATCTGCAGAAAAGAGTCTGTAGATTAGTAATTATTAAATAATTTATGAAAATATAAAATTTTATTTCAAAATGGAGTAACATCTTTAAATGAAATGCTATAGTCGACTTTTTGGCGTCTTCTGGAACTTTAAGACAATTTCCTTGTCTTTTTTCGGCATTTCCCGACATTTTTAGACAGTCTTTGAACAAACAGTTTTTAAAATGCCTAAGAAATGCTCGATTGTGTAATTTTGGTAAATATTGACCCCCTCCCGGTAGACTTTATGAGTCTTTACATATGTTGAGGTCTAAACCTAAGAAGGCTAAGTTCTAAACAAATCATATTCAACCGAGATTCTGATTATTGGCAAATCAGAAAAGCTAAAAAAAATTGACATGAATCAGACTATGGAAATCAGTAATAATTATGAATTGGATTGATACGCTCCCAGTACGAATATACACTCGCTCTTTGGTACGTCTGGCCACAAAAATCAGTGTTATACACAACCCTGGTTGTGTCAACCGTGTTAAATAGATCTTTGATCAGAGTTGAGTTTAAAACCATTAACACAATCAGGGTTATGAATAGACTTCTCGAAATGAGATCAGATACATATGGTGTATTACCATTGATACTCTTCGTTGTTGATGTAGTGACAAGGTGGTCACTGGAGTTCCTCGCACATCGAGTTGAAGATCGAACTGTGGCACTTGTGGCTGATGCTGCAGTGGATTTGGAGTGACCTCTGGAGTGAGCTTTGAAGGATTTGGGCTGACCAAGACTAGCACCCATATATCTGGTAGCATGCTCAGAAAAACAATCAATTAATTGTCCTTTTTTCTGCTTAGCATGAGATGAACATATAAGCATGGTTAAACACTCAGCCTGATCCAACTTTATAAAACCGGGCGGAGATTTAGTTGACTTAAGTCACAAACGGGGGGGTTTCCTTAAGAATTGTACATAGACTATTGTAAGAGTTGCGGTTTTCAGTGGGTTGAAATATTTTTTTTCACCTTATCCACTGTATTCAGCAAGCCAAAAAACCCCAAGCCTTGAAACAGTCGTTTACCGCATTTGTTGCGAATTTTGGCGGTTCTTCAGGCTGGCTACTCGACCCGGGATAAAGTAATAGTCAATGGACGCGACCTGAATTGTTGGAATTTGTGCAATTTATGTATAAAAGGTATTAAAAAACGAACAAGACCTATTTGGCGCAGAGCAAGCCTGGATTATCAGTGCCAGAATAAACAAAAATAAGACTTTTTGTGCTTTCGAAAAAGACTAAAGCTCAATTTATGGCTCAAGTTAAGTAATTCCTTATGGTTTGAGTGAATCATATGATTTTGTAACGTGACGTTTGATAGAACAAGTAACTAATAAATTGTTTTTCTTTCCTTTTGTTTATAGATACAACATTGATGTTGAAGGACTGTTTGATGGGTCTGGTAGAAACGGAGGCAGTTACTGGCTTCCGTCTCCGGCTGCCACTGTTGCTCCTGGACATAGAAGAGATGCGGTAGTGTTGTCCAGATGAGGGAACCGCTTTTGCTTTGCTCTTCCGGTGCTGTAGGCGGACAATTTGCTTCCTTGTTCATAACACTTCACTTACTGGGGCGCGAATCAAAACCAGATTTGATAAGACCAACTTGGGTCCCGCACGTGGAGTAGTAGAATTTGCATACTGCGCCCATTTTTTTCACTGGGTAACATGAGTAACTTTTAAAAGGTGCAGGCCGCTTAAAAATTGAGTGGAGCAGAAGAACAAATTAACTTATTTTGCGTAAAAACAAAAAAAATATGGCGACAAATCACTTTTGCGCACGGGGAGCTATACTGACCCCTCAGGTCCCGGACAGGGGGTACCCAATTAATAATTCCACGTGACCTCGAAGTGCAGAAGAACTTTTCATGGAATAAACTAGAGCGTTTATTCAAGCAAACCAAAACATGACCTAGTAGCTTATTCTTCTCTATATTGTCATGTGCTCATTAACAGGTAACAGGTCATATTTTTTGCTCTGTTCGCTCACATGCAGAAGAGACTTCTTTTTGTCCTTCTCTTTTGAACTGCGAGCCCTTAAGTAAAATAAAGGCTATGTGTTCCCTCATTTAGCATGATAACTGGCAAATTAGGTTTTCTTGCACTCTCATTTCCTTTTAGGAATTTAAAGGAGGAAACGAATTGTTCCAATTTTTTATATTCATTTTGAGCGCCGAAACTATCAAAAATTACAATTGCAAATATGTTAAATATAAAATCTAGTTAACACTTAGTTAAACCTGTTTTTCAGGAAGCAGAGGGGGAATAAGCAGTTTTCATAGTTTTTGTAAATAGTAAGAGATTAAGAAGGGAAAGGGGAAAGAGATGTTGTGAGGGAATGGAAGCAAGTCGGTGTCTGTGATCTCTTTCCTTGTCACACCAGGAGGACACTCTTTTGTGATCTGCTGCGTGTGAAGTAGTTGACATCGCACCCAACTTAGAATGGGAAACCGAATAAGGAACAGGGACAATCTGAGATTTGGATCTGCAACGCACTGCAGGAGCTTTGTTAACACGCTTGTTAAATGTTAATTGTACAGAATGATATCTTGGGGGCATAAAATGTTTAGTTCCATCACAAGGAACCTGATGGTTAAACACGAAATCTGATTGGATCAAACTTTACAGGGATGTTCCACAAGGTACCAATTTAGTTCCTCTACTTTTTAACATGTACGTCAATGATCTTATAATAACAATCTCCGAAACTGCACATTAGTGCAGTACGCAGATGGTACTCTATTGCTTTGCGCTTGTGCCAGCCTAGCAGAGTCAAGTAAATTACTTCTCAATTCTGTAACGAATATAACTCATTATTATGAACAACACGCACTCACGCTTAATGAAGCTAAAACAGAGTACATAATTGTCTGCAAAAAACATCTAACGAAACAAAATCAAGAGGCGATTTTACAAATAGGGTCTCATAAATCTGTTTCTTATGAAAATGAGATCAATAAATATTTTGAGAAAGATGGCTTGAGGTATAAAATATAAAAACTATGTATTCAATTAAAAATCTGTTTCCCGATAAAACAAAACTGTTTTTATTCAATGCTCTAATAATCAATCACCTGCACTATTCTGCAGTTCTTCTAAACGAAAAAAAAACTAATTATAACTCGCAAAAAAACAATTCAGCTGTGCAGTTGAGGCTACATCTGCAGACAAAAATGTGATCATTCCTCACACGTAAAGGTTAAGTATAAAATCCTTCCAATCAGAGTCTTCCTAGACAACAAATGGGTTTGTTTTAAGGAAAATTTTAAATAATAGGTTTCCCGCATACAGAGACAACAGCTATCTCACTACGAAACTGCAGGTTAATCAGAGGAAAAAACCTACTTTTGCGACCTTAACTATAACTATAAGCCATAGTATCTTTAATCGCGGTTGACAATTTTAGAATCTAATCCAGAAGTCAGATTTCGAAGACGAAAGAAAACTTTTAGCAATGAAAAATAACATCAATGCAAAGAAAATTTAAAAACATTCTTTATTAATTGATTTCAAAAAGGATCTTTCGGTACATAAATGTGCCGTGGATTGATTTCAGGTTCAATATTAGCTGATTTAATATTAATATTTTGCAAAATGATCAATGATCCATGTAACTTTACACTGTTTTTTGTTAGTCGTATTTATATAATTGTTAACAATACTAGCAAAATCTGAATTCAGTGTTTTTTAACTCCCCAGAAATCTTACAATTCCAACTCTATTAAAAACTTTGATATACTCCTGCTAAATGCAAGATTACAGAATACTGCCACAAAATTACGAAGTAAGGTGTTGAGTGCTGATGCATAACGGGAAACATATAAAAGTTTGTATGTTGTCGCGGTGAAATGTATCCTTAAAAAATACTATTTTGCAAACGAATTTGGTAAGTCAGAGGATGAGCCAGCGATAATCTGGCTGCTGTCACTTAATCAGCTCAGCGAGACTTATACTCAGATACTATTAGCATCTAAACGGTTTGGTAATCTTTCAATTGTTTCGGTTGAAGTGGGTTCAAGTTTTCAAAGTAGTTTTCGTTGCCATTTTCCGGCTATGAGTATATTGAGTTTAACCCAAATATGTGTTAAACCAATTAGAAGAAAACTCAATATTTGAGACAAGTTTTTCATGGATATATTAAATATCAAAGCAGTCAAGAGCTTGCCTCAAAAACTTAATTTCTGTAATCTGATTTTTAATAAAACCAAAAAATGAGTTGTTTTTCTCGTAAATATGACCTCTGGTTTTGCAAATGGCTTTAGTTGTTGCTATTGTTGTTGTTGTTGTTTTCTCCATGTAATTTCTGAAAACAATCGTTTGTTTGTTTACAATCTCTTTAAACTCATTAAAATCATATTCAATCTTCTCGCAGCCTGTCGTGGAGCATGTTTCTTGAGGTGTGAAGTTTTTTTGGTCTGATTGATTTTCAAGTTCATGATATTTCTTTTAATGGCCCCCCCTGGCTTATTGGGCATAAGAACTACAAAAATGTGAAATTTATTCCGCTGGTAGCAGTTTTGTGTTTCGCTAGAAAAATTCGTTATAACCTGTTTTTAAATTCCAATTAGCAGGCTCCAAGTCTCTTTTTGATACAGGTTTTTATATGTGTACATATAGAACGAAAATTATAGAATAAAGTTTTCGATCTTTTCCGTTCCTGCCCCAGTACGTCATGCACCCCACCAATAGAACAAATGCCATTACATAGTAACTCATTGTGAAACAAAATAGCACGTTCACTTGGTGCGTGCAAATAATATACAGCAACTAATTTTCTACAAATTTTTATTTCATTTTTCTTGGCTATCTGTGGTTAAAAAAACACCAATAAAAGATCAACGTGCTGTGATTGGTTGTTTCAATTTGTTTTTTCATGAAAAAACAAATTGAAACAACCAATCACAGCAAGTTGAACTTTTTTTGGTGTTTGTATCAAAACTTTTAGTAATAAAATCGGGTCTTTCCCATTATAGCCCCCCATGAAAATATAGCCCCCATTATGGTATAATTACCATGATTGGGAGAGGGGGCTATAGGTTATCTGACCACTAAGCTGGGGGGGGGCTATAATGGGAAAGACCCATAAAATCAATGGGATCTATTCTGTTTCAGCCCCCCCCCCCCGTGTTTTAATGACCCCCCAGTCACAAATTCTATATTGTTATACAGCACGTTATTATGTAAGAAAATAGCACGTGCGTCTGGGGATCATAAAAAATTTATGCTCACTAAGCTGGGGGCCGAAACAAAATAGATCCAATCAATATATATTCTGCCAATTCAACTAGTTGCATTTGGAAGCCTTCTGTGTTTAATTTTGTCAAATTTTAACAGGAAAAGGGTACTAGAAAAATTTAGCGACAGGGCGTTCAGCTGACAACGAAAAACGAGAAAAATAGCCAACAGCAATTTGATAATGATTGTTCAGAAAATCTCATTCGTCCAAAAACTGGGTCTTTCCCACTATGGCCCCCTCAGCTTAATGGTCAGATGACCTATAGCTTCATCGATTATTCTAAATATACTGTAATGCGGGCTATAATTTAATGGGCGGCGATAATGGGAAAGACCCCAAAAACCAGTTGTTTAGTTGACTGATATCGGATCTTTTCCGTTTGTGCCCCCCCCCCCCCCAGCTTAGTGGGCGCATATTATTTGCACCCCCCAGACGCACGTGCAATATTTTTACATAATGATTTACTTTGTAATGGCACGTGCTCTGTAACTGGGGGGCGCATAACGTACTGGGGGGGGGGGGGCACAAACGGAAAAGATCCCTGATATCTTTGGCGTGTGGTCGGGTGGCGCTCAACTCCACCTCTCCGTGGCCTCAACCCTTCCCCCGCCAGGTGCAACTAAAACCTCCTCCCTAAGAGGGTGCGACCACGGACAGACCTTCGTTACGGTCGCTACTTAATACAACAGCAGTTTAGTTGTCCCCGTATAAAATTCTGTTTTAAATTGACAACTGACAGCTTCAGAACTGAACTTTTTGCTCAGTTTACTTAATTAGTGCCAATACGGCGATGATCACCCTTGAAGCGCGTGTCTGAATAATTTTTGTAATCTTTTCCAATATTGCCCCCCACAATTTTGTACCCCTTTGTTATAGCATATGAATAACTTTCATACAAAGTACCATAACAACGGTGTTTTGGAATTAATACATGCTTGACAAAAACAGCTTGAATATATCGTATTTCCCAAAAAATAAATTTTTAATTTTTTTTTGGTTATTGGCTAAATACGTTGTTAAATTTCTTCAAATTTTTCATTCTAATAAAGTAAATCATGATTTACCAAACATAAAGCAAATTTGGGATCTGTTCTGCCCCCCCCCCCCCCCAAAGTAAAAAGTAAATGAAACATGCATTGGTTATAACGTACAGATTGATAGCAAAATTACTAAATGCATTAATTATGGATAAGATCCGGAATTCAGTTACACTAATGTTGACAAGCTCCGTCCCTTGTGACTCCGTTACCCGATGTATGCTTTAGAGTGTCCAGCTGTAGTAATTCGTTCCCATAGCCATCAGCAGCCTCTTTCATCATATACACAGTAACCACACCACTTAATTATGAAATACTATTAAAAAACCAACTCAATAAATATAAATTAATGACAATGTCTACTTAACTTTGTTCAAATGTATCTAATTAAGCTTTGGGCAATTCTCCAATCCTCAGACCTTAAAATTAAACTGGCTAATATTGATTGGGTCACTGCTAAAATATAGCACGTGGGCTTTGCTAATTAGCCTGAATTTATTTTGCTAGGATTTTTTCCCAGGTTTAGACCTCGACCCAATTAAGGACAATGCTTGACAGAGAACTAGCATGCAAAGCCCATGCTTGACCCAACTTCGCTATAGAAGACGGTTCCTTCCCATCATAGCAACAGCTCAGTTTCATGGGAAAGGCCCTACCCGAGAGTTAGTTAAAATATATTAGCGTGGAGGTCTTTTCCGTTTGTTCCCCCTTAGTACGTTATGCGCCACCAGTTAAAGAACACGTGTCAGCAAGTAAATCATTGTGTAAAAATGTTGCTCGTGCATCGGGGGGGGGGGCAAAAAATTGCACCCACAAAGCTGGGGACAAACAGAAAAGATCTCCAAACAATTTTCAGTTTCTTCTGGTAGACAGTTTGATGAGTTATCAATTATCAGGAGGAGTGCAAATAATATGCGCCCACTAAGCTGGGGGGCACAAGCGCAAAAGATATCCTCTTCCCCAAACATTACGAGTTGTTTAATCCTAAGCAAATTTTGCTGCATTACAGGGGGTCGTGGACAATGCTCACGAAATTGTGAAATTTATTTTCCATCTTTTGTGAGTAGAATTTACGTGAAATCCATTTATCATTTAAGCTGGACAATTCAAAACGTAGCTTTGTAAGTACTTTTAATATTTTGTGTAACTAAGATTCACAATGCTCCAGATAGGAAAGTCCTGTACCTTTCCTGTGTAGGTCAGCAGCTTGACTCTCTGTTAATCCGTCGTAATTTGAGCATGCAAAACAGTTGTGAAAAGAAAAAGTACTAAGCAGAAAAGGAATATGACTGTCAACAACAAATTAGTTTTGTATTAGAAATTAGTTGTATGAGTTAGAAAATTGTCAGGACCATAACCTTTTGGGTTTTGGATTCTACAAAGGGAATACAAAGCGTTTTATTTTACAGTTAAATTTAGAGATTTACGGGAGAGATCTGATTATTAGATCCATATGATGATTTGTTTTTGGGGATGAGAAAAGACTTATAAATCAGCTGCATATTCACCCATTATCAGTGCAAGAAAGTCAAGATAAAAAACTAATCTTGGCCCCATGATTTACATTGGCGGTTGCAAGGGTTACCCACCATGGATTGTTCCTGCAAATTTCCTTGAAATGAGCAGCATGGGATACCATTAATAGTATGCATTTACAATTTTCCGAGGATTCTTTCAGGTTTCCAGGGCGCGTTTTAAAAATTTTCAAATTTTTACAGTTTTTTAGTGCATGCACGAAATAGAAAACCGACTTTTTATTTGAGAAGGATCATTTCAGGAGTTTTTTTGCAAATTTAATCAACACGTTTTACTGCTAAAACATTCTTTCCTTCTAAGAATCAAGAAATTTTTGAGAGGCTGATGTGTTCATCACAAGACTAAGAGAATTATTAAAAAAAGCCTAAAAGATTAAAAAGAAGTTTCAAATTATCGAGTGAAACCAGGACTCAAAGCACTTATAAAAGGCACTTCTCTTTTGGCGGCGAATTTTGTCTGCTGTCTGTAAGTCTGATTTTTAAACTTAGACCATGCAAGAGAAATGGATGATCAAAATTCAAGAAAATTGGCAGGTGAAAATTCAATGAAGTGAACGAATAGCGGTCAACATTAAATAAATACGCAAAAAATTGTGACAACAAGAATTTCAACCTTCAATGGCTTCTGTATATGCCCGATTTGAAATCTACGGTAACGATTTTAAGCGATATGGTAAAGCCAACGACCTTGTCACTTTACCTCAAAAAATCATAAGAGATCTTTTCATATGGTTTCTCAAATTAAAGTAAAATGAAATATGGTAGAGTCAAATGTGGTCAATATCTGGAAAATGGCATTCCCTGACATTTTTATTATTTGCAGGCCCACTTGAAGCTAATACAAGTAGATCTTATCACTGATGCGATAGAATTAGCATCAGTTTTAAAATTATTTGAAATCAGCGACCTTCAGGCTTCCTCTCATTGAGAAAAACGCTATTGGTATCATAGGTAGAGTTCATCCAAAAACAGTATTAATTTTTGTCAGCTTCAACCGATTAGTTTTAACTACAGTGATTACCCAAATTGAAGTATTATATCTCAACTTACCAGTAATCTTTCTATAGCAATTAAGCCACACTGAAAACTGGACGTTCTAATCATTCAATTAAAAAAGATCTTATTGAAGCTGTTATAAACCAAAATTTTGGTAAACCATTTCACTTAGTTCGTTACCGTTTCTGGCCTGAACGTTAACAGTTCGTTGGTCGTTCTTATTAAGTACAGTGCAGTTGATACCAGTCATAAATTGAACGCTTATCAGTAACATGTGGCGATAACCCCCAGAGACGGAGAAACAATCAATATAAAATCGTACATAGAATTCAATATCACTGTTCTGAATTTTGACTCCAGACTGGGACAGAACATTCAATTCAACTCTTTAAAATCGATTCTCACTAGAACCGATGTAACTGGTTTTCAAAAAACAATGTAAGTGAAATAAGTATCTTATATAATAAACTTTAGATTTCTTTGGTAACCCTCTGTTTGAAAAAACGCTAGCCGAGATCAGGCTTCTAAAAGGATTTAAGATTTAAATAATAGTAACGGATAGGGTTGCTAGTTTGGTGACAGGAGTTTCTTTGCCCCATCTCCTACAACAAAAACAGACTAGTTTTTTTAAGTTGTTTTGGAATAAAACCTTTGGCTTAACACTAATTAAATTGCGACTTAGCTTTCTATTCTGGAGAACAAAATTATATAATCATAAAGTTGCAATTTTATTTATTTTGCTTTCGCATAACTTTCAAAAACTAAAATTCTGGAAATTTTTGTGTCTCTTAGTGGAAGCAATCAATAAAAATTAACGCGATGCAAATAGTAGTAGTAGTAGTTGGTTCGGTTCATAAATGTGAAACAAACGAACGCCACGTGCCAGAATGGCCTCCTCGAAGGAAACCGCTCGCATGTTTATTAATATTATCGGGGATATTTCGGCATATATTATCCAATATGATCAAATAAATTGTTTTCAAAACTGGCTGGCGCCTCGCAACAAAAATGGCGATCTTGTGGTGGGAAGATGATGATACTAGAAGTGACTACAAAAGCCTTCAAGAAGCTTATGAGAAACAATATGTCAAACCTTCGTAATTTTTCCGAGGAGCACTAAAAAACGAACTGAAGGGGAGTCTGAGAAAGCTACTGATTTCTGGGCAGATCTAAAACTTCACGCTAGGAAAGCATGTTCTGATGATTCAGAGGACATCACAGAACATCTTGTTATGCACGCTTTCTCAAAAGGATTGCTTGATCATAATGTTAGATAAGCAATTAGGAAAGAGAAATATTTGTCTCTGGAAAATGTTTTCAAAAGAGCAGTGCATTTGGATGCTTTATACAGGTTAGAGACTCCAAGCCAAGACGGCATTAAAATTGGTCTAAGAATTAGTCCTCAGGGAGTATAATCCATTGATGAAGTAATCAATCCAATACATTCAAAGATGAATGAGATGGCTATCAGTCAAATAAACTCTAACTCTGGAAGATAGTCTACCAAAGTGATCTTATTAGCCAAACAAATTTTCTCAGTCACCCAGACAAGGGTTTTTTCGAAATCAAAATAACACAAGGAGAGACAGTACAAAACAAATCAAGGGAACAAAATGGGTCTGTCAACATCTGCATTCCCCGAAAATGATCCTTCTTGGTGTCCGCTAAGAACTCTCTCCAATTCATCTCGCTCATCTAGCTTCAATTGAGACGTTAATTTCCAGAAAGAACTTTTATGCTATCAGTGTAACCGCAAAGGGCATACGAAAAAAAGTTGTCGCAACTGTTGGTCATGTGAATCTAATTCTCATACAAGAGAAAACTATCCTCAAACCTGACAAACAAATTAGAATAGGAAGTACTTTGTCCTGTCGTGTTTGTTAAATGACCCATTATTTGGGATTCAATCCCTTTCTACCCGTTTTAAAAAACCGAATATCCTCTTCCCCTCTCTAATGGTTTCTGGAACTTTATCAGTGTTATACAAGAATTAACTCTTGCGAGGATTGATTCATCCCGGTGCTTGGAGTCATCCGATATACAAGCCGCCTATGTAAATGGAGTGCCATTTTGTGTTGTGAGAATACTCGATTTCGTCTGAATGGTTTCACAGCTGCGCGAAGTTTGTGCAAACGGAAGTTCATTATACGTTGTCCAAACGACAAAGCTTGCAAAAAAGATAGTCATGTTTTATGTAAGCAGCCTACGTCGCACCCATATTTAACTGAAACCTTATCTGCGTTGCTGAAATCTACCTGATGTAAAAGTTCCATTGGCTTGGTTGAGCTATTTTAAGGCCATATTTAAATGCACTTAATTGCATCAGCTTTTGTAATTATAACCATAGTCGGTAATTTTTTACATTAGGGTAAAGAATCACACAAACAGCAACCTTACTTTGTATGGCAACGAAAAAGTTGCAACTCTAGGTGAAGCACCTAAGAATTGAAAGAATAGTTCTGTAGAACTACTTTAAAAAGGTGTTCAGTCATCATTGCAGCCAACTTTTATAAAAAAACTGGCACAAACTCAATAACGAGCATTGCCAAGCGGTGCAAAAACCACTAGAGCAGTAGTCAAAAAGTAATTGCGCAAAAAAATTGGATCTGTGAAGTTGTGATTTGCATAAACTTCAAACCAATCTAAAAGAAGAGGCCCAAACAAATAGGACGCACTGAATTGCGCAAAAAGGAAGGCGCAAAAGGTTTCTTGAAAAAACTACTGACAAGACCTAAAAAGATCAAATCAAAAGCTGCGGGCAGCTGGAAAAGAAAAAAACAACACTTACGAATAAGAAACGTTTAAAACCAACAATGAGAACGTAAGGGAAAGTATGGATGAATTGAGATCAGAAATTAATAATAAAAAAAAACAAATCCTTCAAACTGTGCAGATTTTGGATGGAAAAACCAAATAGTCAAAAAATACAAGATGACTTAAAAACAAAAGGTACGAAGCACAAATCTAAGGAAGGAGAATGGTCGATTACGAAAAGACAAGACTGAAGTCGTCGAGTTGTAACCAGTTTACTAACAAAAAGCAATTGGAACCTCTACAAATCGAAATCGATAGTATCTACTCGGCAGTAGTTACCACCAAAAAAGGCGAGAAGCCAAGTTCAGAAAAAAGCCACGAAGGATGTAGCCATCCTGCCAATCGTTATTGTCCTCCTGCGACGAAAACTAAACACCAATCCAATGGAATAAGTGTTCGGTAACTTTTAACTCATTTTCCCCACTCTTCATAACAGTTGATACCGTTAGTCAAATTTCGTATTCCTTTTGGAAATACAAGTACTGGTGTACAAATTATTATTTACTTAAAAATTACGTGCTAGTTAAGAGTTCGTTGCTCGTTCTTAATAAGTTCAGTGCACGTTATACATCTAAGAAATTGAACGCTAATCGGTAACATGTGGCGCAATCCCCCCAAGGGAGACAAAATCTCAATATCAGGTTGTAGAAAATTTTAATATCACTGTTCTGATTTCTGACTCAAGACTAAGCCGGAGTTTTCAATTCAAATCTAATCTAATCCGTAATCTAATTAATGGATTCTCCACAGAAATACTAACTATATTTTAGTTGTTTTTTGTTATACTGCTGAGTTGTCTAATAATTTTTTTATTTCTCAGTATTGTTTTTCAATTTTCCAATACTTTCTGATCAAAAAGAAAGTGTGTGACAGCAACAAGTTCAATTAAATTAACACAAACAAGTGTATGCAAACAAACAATAATTCAATCACTCAGTAATGATTGAAAAAGGATAATCATATTCAAATCATTTCATTGATCAGCAGCCACTGGGTACAAACTTAATTTAAGTCTATAAACCTGAAGAAACAGTAATTAAACAATGTTTTAAAAAGTCTGAAATCTCAAGCTCAAATTCAGAGCACTAAGTTTTTCTCCATTAAGTTTGTGAGTTCATTGAGTTCCTCTTCCAGTTTGAATCCGCACTGGGTCATTTAGACTTCTTCCTTGGCTCTCATTTTTCTTGACCGCCTCCTCCGCTCTGAAACAAAACATTTATTGAGACTTTAGGATCGAATTCTATAACTTCCCTATGCTCCATTATCAGCTGTTTTAATGCATTTTTAATTTATTTCATCTGTGGTTTTTACAATTTTTATTTGTGCTATTCACTAGTAATGATAGATTAATTTTAATTCCATGGGGGCTAGGGTTTAATTAGAGCCGAAAGGGTGCAGAGCCCAAAAAATGAAAAACAAACCCAAACAGTTATTGATTGGCCAAATAACCTGATTGAATAGAATCTTCGAAAACACTAATTCTTTTGTCATAAAGTTTTAGTAATTATAAAAGAAAATAACAAAATCAATGAGCATCATTACCTTTTCTCGAATTCTTCGTCCACTGGGAGACCCTGTCTCCTCCTTTCCTCATTTGCCTTTTTGATTCTCTCCAAATCCTCTCGGGTCATTGGCTTCTTAGGGTCATTCATTTTATCCAGTTAACGTTCCTTGCGGTCTCAAATTGTTTCTTGAACTGAAATAGAACCCATTTTTTATCTACCTTAAAATCAAAATCAATATTTTTTCTCCGATAGATGCCTAGATTTACGCTTGTTTCAAGTTCTCTTTGAAGAGTTAGGATTGGTAAAATTTGTCAATGTTTTCTACTAAGATTGCGGTAAAGAATAGCTAATATATAACAATAGTTATTCTAACTTGTATTATGTCTATAAGTTCAACCTTAATTTTGCAATACACCAAACAAATACCTCACCTTGAAAAAACAAAAGTTTGTTTGGTTAGTTTTCCAGTTCCTTATTTTGTTTTTACAAATACAATTTTCTAGTTTGAATTCTTTTAAAATAGAGGAAGTCAAAATACTCCAGTCTGAACATGTCTTACCGAACAGAAGAAAGATTTTCCAAACTCTGTAGTCAACTGTATAAGAAAAGTGTATTTGAGAGAATGATGAAAAACATTCTTGTAATTAGCTACAGCTATAGCTGATAATTCAGACTATCGGCGAGTAAAACGCTCTTTCGAGAACTTTTTATTGAAGCTATATCTCCCAAAGGCAACTTCTTTCTACGATATATCAAGGCAAAGGCACATCTAACTGGCCCGGCAAATCTAGCTGTATTTGCTAGCAGGTATTTTGTCTGAGTCGATTTTCGGCTCAGATTGGTCACCGATACGTTTTCGAAACATAAAAATATTAAGCCTAAAAAGAGCGCAATCGATTCAGTATATTAGTAGGCTCAACGAAAATTATGTTTAAAGAACTTTTTCTGAGCTCTCTACGTATAAAAGAACGGATATAAGGCTTATATGGTTAAGAGATTACGTAATAAACTTTCTCGCTGGATAGCGCATAGATTTCTCGCTGCTCTTTTATTTAAATAGCGCTTTAAATAGATTGTTCATTTAGTTTACTCGGTAACATCCTCCGGCCCGGAAGAAAATGTTGGGAGGATCGGTACAAGCTTAACGAGTGGGCGGACGAGCGATCCGGATGACGTGCGTAAGACGGCGGAGCGGGCGACGCTGTCGGAGCCGTACCGAAGTTCCTCAATCCGAGCGGTTGGATAGTAACTCCTAGGGTTGCTTTCTTCAACGATCCAAACAAAATCACCAACCTTGAGGCGATGCTCGGCAGGCGTCTGCCACTTAGATCTACGGTTCAACGCAGGTACGTACTCCTTGAGCCAACGTGCCCAAACTGCATTGGCGTATGACTGTGCACGGGCGTATCGCTTACGATGATCGAACTCGTCGACGCCAACGATAGGCGGAATTCTGGTTGCTTGGTTACCGAGTAGAAAATGATTAGGTGTTATAGCGCCTAGGTCGGACGGGTCGGCGCTTACGGGCGTTAAGGGACGTGAGTTCAGTGCGTATTCGACCAGACAAAAAGTAGTGTTCAACACCTCATCTGTGAGGCGACGCGTACCGAGGATAGTGTACAGTACTCTTTTAAAACTCCGAACTAACCTCTCCCAGATGCCACCTTGGTGTGGCGCACTGGGTGGATTGAACCTCCACTTAATGCCCTTATGTGCAAGTTCGGTGGCAATGTTAAGCGTATTCCATTTTTCCACACATTCACGGAGCTCTTTCTCCGCTCCAATGAAGTTCGTACCATTATCCGACCAAATCATAGCAGGAGTATCCCGACGGGAGACGAACCGCTCCACTCCCATTACACAAGAACTAGTGTCCATGGACGGGACAACTTCAACATGGACAGCACGAGTAGTGAGACAAGTGAAGAGAAATCCCCACCTCTTCTCGGTAGTCCGACGAACTGTGACGTAGAATGGGCCGAAGTAATCAACCCCGGTGTTGGTAAAGGGAGGAGACTGGTATGCCAGTCTCTCCTTTGGGAGGTCTGCCATGATAGGTTGAATGGTTGCTGCACGGAACTTTCTACACAACACGCAGTTTGATTTGATGGAACGCAGTGTGGAACGTAGTTTTAGGATGGCATAACGTTCCTGTACCTTTGACCTTAGGTAATCAATGCCCTGATGATGGTTCTTCAAATGAGTATGCCGCAGAAACAGTTTAACAAAAGTATGACGTGCATCCAGCACGATAGGATGCTTAGTGTCAAAGTCAATTTCCACTAGCCGTCGGAGTCGACCAGAAGAACGGATGAGACCATGAGGCCCAATAAACGGAGTAAACTGAGCAATGCGGCTGCTCTTCTTAACAGATTTGTTGTCAAGAAGATCCTTTCTTTCAGTACTAAAGGACTCTTCCTGAACCAAGTACTGGAGATGACGCTCGGCTTCGTCAAGCTCAACAGGATCGGCTATGCTGCCGTCTACGGTACGGTAACTTTCATGAGATGGTAAAAGACGGAGCACATATGCGGTGACACGCAGTAATTTTTGATAAGAACTGAACTTATCAAACGGGATTAGATTGATACTTTGTTCCTCAGGGGGCTTGGTTACAGATGCGGCTAAAGATGAGATGGAGTCATCATCTTGTTCCTTGGTTACAACGCCGAGTTTGATGTTATCAACGACGTCAGTATTTGGCACAAAAGGGAATTGCTTAGTTCTCAAGAAGTCAGGACCCCTCACCCAGCTACTTGATTGCAAAACTTCAGCGGACATGCCACGCGTGCCAGCATCTGCCGGATTATCATAAGTGGCGACGTGGTTCCATTGGTCAACGCTGGTGTTCTCCAGGATTTCACTAACACGATTTGCAATGAAGATGGGGTGTTTGTTTGTTGAGTTTATCCACTGCAAGACGATGGTACTATCTGTCCACATAAAGACTTTATCCACAGTAACCGTTAATGCTCGACAGATTTCCCTTTTTAAACGGGCAGCGAGGAGAGCGGCTTGTAATTCCAACTTAGGAACTGTCATTACCTTCATAGGTGCAACACGGGCCTTGCCCAAGACAAACGCCAGCTCTGTTATAATCTCCCCGGAGGAGCAAGTTACTTGAGCCCTAAGAAATCCTATTGCACTGAATACGTCTTGCGAGCTATCACCAAACATGTGGAGTTCAAGATGTTGGAATGGTCCTGAAAAGTAACTTCTCGGTATAGTGATCTCAGCTAACAGCGGCAGTTCGACACACCAGGCAAGGAATCTGTCAACTGTGTCTTTAGGTAACTCGTCATCCCAACTTTGTCCATTGACACGCCAAATGTCTTTCAAGATTAACCTAGCACCAACAGTGAACGGTGCGACAAGACCAATTGGGTCATAGACCTTTGACACAAGACTTAAGACCAAGCGCTGCGTTAAACTTTTCGTGATGGTGTTATTAGTACCCCTACTCACAACCAGAGTATCGTTGTTGTGATCCCACTTGAGCCCAAGCACGTGCATTGATTCCTCCTTGGATGAAACGATGACCTTCGGTTCGGTGGATTGAGCAGACCCATCAATTCGGTCAGCCAGATCTGGTACATTGCTTACAAACTTAGTAAGCTTGAACCCACCTAGATGGAGAAGATGTACCAATTCCTTCGACCTTATGAGGGCCCTTTCGGGGGATTCCACTGAGTCCAAGTAATCGTCCATGTAGAAGTTCTCAAGGACGGCTTTCGCAGCTTCTGGGTACTCCTTAGCATTATCGCAGGCCGTGCGCTGAAGTGCGTAGTTGGCGCAGGTGGGCGAATCTTTTGCCCCAAAGATGTGGCGCGTATACTGGTGTACCACAACATTTGATGTGGGGTCCTCCCGCCACAAAAAGCGCAATGATGGTTGATCACATGGCAACACTCCAACTTGGAGGAACATTCCCTCGATGTCGGCGGATACGGCAAATGGATGTTGTCTGAACCGTAGGAGTACATAGATTAGGTTTTGTAGTAGGTCAGGTCCGGTAAGTAATGACTTATTAAGAGATGCGCCATGGAATTTTGCTGCTCCGTTTAGTACCCTACGAACCTTACCCGGCTTGTTCGGGTTAACAACCGGATGGTGTGGTAGGTACCACTCTCGTTCCGAGCGACTTTCCACCTTATGAGCATCTTTGACCCTTACTACGTAGCCCTTGTCTAAGTCCTCTTTGATGGTACTCGAGTACTTTTCCCTTAAGGTCTGATCTTTCGTGAGCCGCTTTTCCAAAGACTTTAATTGGACAAGCGCAGAAAAATAATTGTTGGGCAATTTGATGTTATCTTCAGCCCATAGCATTCCTACATCGTACCTTTTTCCATTATGCACGGTGGTGTTTTCAAGAATTTCATGCGCACGCGCATCCGAGGCGGATCGTGGGTCTACTTGCTTAAGTGCGCCGTACGACTCCATGTCGTACCAAGATTTTACCTGACTAGCGAGTTCAAAATCCTGCTCCATATTAGCTTTGAAACAAGTCGAGACTAAACCTGAAGACGACGGAAGAGGGCCGCTTAGAACCCAACCTATGGGCAAGCGAACAGCGAAGGGCGAGGACTTCTCGTCGGCAGCGAAGTACTCTAACGGGCGGATGGCATGATAGACATCCTGTCCAAGTATCATCTCGATGTTTCCATAGCAATATGTAACTGGGTCTAGGACTGCTAGGTGCGGGTATGTTTCCTGAAGTGCTTTAATGTTAATGACATCGGCGCCTACATTCAAATTTTCCTTTACGTAAGGGCTGACTTTAAATGGTTCAAATGCTTGGTTGTCGCGTGGTGTTACAATTAGTTCAACTAACTTAGTGTCTACAACCTCCTCGGTATTTATACCCTTGACTGTTAATTTCAATGCTGTACCGTGCAAACCAAGTCTATTTGCAAGATCATTGGACACCCAAGAGTTACTGCAACCGGTATCGCACAAAACTAAAGCCGTGGTATCTTTACCAGAAGAGCTCTTCAACTGTAATTCGGTCACCTGAAGGAGGCCTTTCACATTACTCACAGATGACAAAGTGGTGGTCTTACTCGATGATTGGACACTAGGAAGTTTACTTTGATTTGCGCCAGCACTAGAATTATTGTTGTTGTTGTTTGAAGGGGATTTTGATGGATAAACCCTCTCAGCTCCATGGAGAAGAGTATTATGGGAGCTGTTGCAACCGTCCTTCCTGCATTTCCTGGGGTTTGGGCATTGCCTGAACATATGCTTTTCTCTCAAACATGAGAAACAAAGTTTTGCTTCAGCCACTACCTTTGCTCGCTGAGTGGGAGACTTTTCTTTAAATACCCTACACCCCCAGATGCGGTGGATACCTTTACACACAATGCAGCGAGGGGTTGCAGGCGTTGCCGATGTTGAGGCTGGTCTCTGAGTGCCCTTAGTTTGTGTATTAGCAGCAAAAGTTCTTGAGGCAACTTTGGTCTTTACTACTGAGTTGGTGTTATCCTCAGTTCTTGTTTTCGAAGAAGTTTGTTTCATTAAGTCATGTGCCTCGGCCTTCTCCTTCAACCAATCGTTGAAGTCAAGGAGTGTTGGCTTAACCCAATGTTTCTTCACTGTGAAGAGTGACCAAGACTCTTTCAGATTGGGCGGCAATTTTTGCACAGCCGTGTTGAGAAGTGAGGCGCTCTTAAGGTCTGCGTCATATGAAAGTGATTTGAAGACCCCAACAAGACTTGAAATTGTTGCAGAATAGTTTATGATGTTATCACTATTGTGCATCTTTAATGGAGGAAAAGAGCTGAGTTTGTCTAAATGTGCACTGACTACTGCCTGTGGTTGGCCAAATTTACGTTCGAGTGTCTTAAGTGCGTCCTTATACATTACACCACAGTATGCGAACTCAGCAATGGCGGTTTTAGCTTTTCCAGTTACAAGAGTTTTTAAGTATGTTAACTTGACATCATCAGTCAAGGACTGTGCGTCGATGGCGCTTTTAAATTGTCCGAACCATTCGTGCCACTGCAGTGGATCACCATTGTACTGTGACAACTTCCACTCGGGCAGTGGATCGTTCTTCTTACAAGTAATTGCCTCTGCCAACTGCTTTATCAAATCCGCAGAGTCCAAAGAAGGAGCCGAAGGTGTGGGATGCGGCGGGCCACCCCAACACAACGGGTTCGGAACGGTAGCTCCATACGTTGGCGGAATGATCGGAGTGACAAAGGTGGGGGCGATACCTGTGGAGGAACTAAATGGATTCGCTTGCATGAAGTCTGAAGTTACGTAATTTTGAGGCACTGCTGTTGCTTGTACATGAGAGGAGTGGTGAGATGTAGTTATATGAGGGTTGATTAACGGGGCCGGTTGTGCGGTGTATAAATTTGCAGATGTACGTACAAGTGGTACTGCATTAGATGGAACTGCTGCCGGAAGACGCCAGACATTTGAATCCGGAGGAGCAGGAGGTGCGTGGGTTATAGGGACAAAGTTTTGGGGCTGAAAACTCTTTTGTGGAGGTGGTGGATGAATTAATTGAGGCACGAAATTGTTTCCGGAGGAAATGAATTGTGCAGGCGGAGAATGGGGCAGCAGATTGACATTTTTTGTCACGGGGTTAGTGGCGTGTAGTGGGGGTGCTTGTGGTGGCGAAGGAGGAAAGCGGAATGCTGGTGGGATTGACGGGAATTGCGGTAGTACGGGGTTTAAAACGGGTGATGTGGGGGCTGGTACATTTATGTGTGCTTGTGGCGGACTAGGTGCTAGAGGAGCATTAACGATTGCATTTAAAGGTGGTGAACGCGGAGGGCTGACTAAATTCAACTGTCCCGGCATGCTCGACCTGCGCGGGAACTGATGATCTAACTGTAAACCATCGAAGTGCATTGTTGCTTGAGACAGTTGTCGGGCAGTGTTTGGGGCGTTTAGTTGAGTTGGCATACCAAAGTTTACTGGTGATGGAGGCGTATATTGAGGCTGTTGCTGTTCTTGCATGATGTTATTTGCAACATGTGCATCGTTGGTTACATTGGTTCTAGTACTTGGTTCTTGCGGCTCATGGACAGGGAGGTTGATGTTAGCCTCAACTTGACCATGAGTATTGAGATTAGAGTGTGACTTTGGAAGTTGAGCTGAAGAAGGTCGTTGGACAATTGCTTGGTTGGATTGGGCGATGGAACCAGAAAAGTGCAAACTCGGTTCGTTTGCAACATCTGCCATGTTCCCGGCCGGTGACGAATTAACCCAATCTTGAACAAGTTTCTTGCTCTTAACTGAACTTCTTTCGGTAAAGAGCCCACTCATTTCGCTTGTATCAGACCCGTCTGTTGCTGATTTTGTCATCAACTCAATTTCCTCAAGGGCTGCAGCAGCTACTTCCTTGCGATGATCCTCCTCAAGCTGCTCAATTTCTAATTCCCGCAATTTCGTTTGTTTTTCAATTTCAAGACGTTGTCTAGCAATGCGAAGCTTTGCCTCATGTTGTTTCTCAAGTTCCTCTCTTTTTAGTCTTGATAATTCTAATTCTCGTTGACGCTGACTTGATCTTTTTGAGGAAGTCATATGCGAACCTGATCTTGAGTGGTGAGAGGTATACATCTCTGCTGTCTCTTTGTCTTGGACCGAATTGATATACCCTCGAGCAGCAGCAATGAACTCATCAGTTTTCTTTGTTACAGTCTCTAACCATTTCTCAAGATTCTTACAGGCAGCGTCTGGATCTTCAGTCTTCTGTGCCAGATCAAAGAGCTCTTCATTCTTATCAACCACTCTAGTAAAAGCATCTTTGCACTTCACAATCAGACGTTCGATCTTAACTTTCCTGTCTTGCTTATCAACAGCATTGTTAATTTCCCCATAGATGTTATAAAGTTCAGCCTCTAATTTTGCCCTCGCACTATAAAGTTTGTTGAATTTGTCCTGCAAAGTTGTCATGGTCTTATCAAAACAGGAGCCACAAGTTTAATTTAGTACTACTATAAAGTACACAGACATGCAACAGCACAACACAAATGGGTTATACCGAACCCTAGTGTGATGGTTTGCCTAGCAAACCGCAAAGGAGCAAAGATGTTCGTCGAGTACAATAGTACCCGGCGAAAGAAAGAAAGAACGGTGCGCAGGAAGCGCGAAAAGGGGCAGAACGGGAGACGGGACGGACGAGACAGAGGTGGATTTGGAAGAAAAGCCGAGGGTGGTTTTGGAGGAGGTGGCTTCGGAGGAAATGACGAGAGTGAAGGCGGATTCGGGGGAAACCGAGGTGGATTTGGAGGAAAATCTGAAGGTGGCGCAGCTCGGGAGCAGAGGGAAGAATGGACATGCTCCTGTGGATCGACCAACTTTATGGATCGTACCTCATGCAGAAAATGCAGAGAGAGTCGACCTGAGGGTGCAGGCGCTAGTTCAGCCGGGGGATTTGGCGGTGGAGCTGATGGTGGTGGAAATCGCGGGAGACCTGGAGATTGGAACTGTTCCTGCGGTTTCAAGAATTTCGCCAATCGTAATACATGCAAGGAATGTCAGGCCGAAAAACGAAAAGGGGGCAGAACGGGAGACGGGACGGACGGGAAGAAACGCCGAACGATTAACGCACGACGCAACGGGGAACCGGACGGACAAACGGGAGCGTCGGGCGAAAAGCGCGCGACGAAGCGGGAAAATGGCACGGGCGGGGCGGAAACGTCGGGCGGATGGCGCGCGACGAAACGGGAAAACGGCACGGGCAGGGCGGAAAAGTCGGGCGGATGGCGCGCGACGAAACGGGAAAACGGCACGGGCGGGGCGGAAAAGTCGGGCGGATGGCGCGCGACGAAACGGGAAAACGGCACGGGCGGGGCGGAAAAGGCGGGCGGATGGCGCGCGACGAAACGGGAAAACTGGCACGGGCGGGGCGGAAACGTCGGGCGGATGGCGCGCGACGAAACGGGAAAACTGGCACGGGCGGGGCGGAAACCCCAAGCGAGGAGGCGGGAAGATCGATGCTAACAGACCACAGCAACAAACTCAACCAAACAAGCTAGCCGTAACTCCAGAATAAACTTAAGTCACACCCTAGAAAGAAGGAGAGGAGCTACTGCCAGGTAAACTAGCACAAAGCATTATGGGGGCTTTATCAACGGCAACAAAACATCAAACATGAAACAATTTACGGCAACAGTGTAGTATAACCAAAAGTCGAAAAGGTCAGGAGCTTTACTAGCCGTAACTCCAGAACAAACTTAAGTCACACCTTAGCAAACCACCCTGCCCAGACAACAAAAGTGCATACTACAAAAATTATTAAAGCTACAACAAATTGCTAGCAAACAGGTGTGGTGAAAGTCACGAAACAAACCAGCCGTAACTCTAGAATGAACTTAAGTCACACCCTAGCAAGGAACGAGACTAAACACCGGCATACTAGCAGAAAGAAATTTTACTACAGCAAAACTCAACATACTACATCATACAACAAATAAACGGGGAATAGGAAGAAACAAGAAGACACGGAAACAAAGAGGACGGAAACGGAAAATGAAACCAGATAACCTGCGGAAAACGGACGGTAGTGAATAACTCAAAATGGGGAGAGCGAAACGTTTAGTAAAGCGCTATTGGAAGGAATCAACCACAAACTAACCCGCGCAACAACGCAAGACTACGAGACATTTAGGTTATTAAAGGCTTGAGTAAGTTCCGCCTCCTCGTACGCAAGGCGGTTGCGGAGCGTTTTTCGACGGCGCTTTGAAAGTTTTTTCGGTCGAGACCGTGTTATCAAGGACCGGAGGTTGTTCTTATGAGTTAAGACTATGGTCAGTGTTTTCAGCTCAAGCGCAGGCCTTTGGTGTAATGCTCTGTACTCTTTGAGTAAACTAAGATCTTTCTGTTTACGTCTAGACACAATGTCTTTCACTAAGTGTATGGTAACTAGAGTACTACACTTGAGCTGGTCAGAAATATCAGGAGTTCCCTCTCTGGGGCAATACACAATAGCTTCTATGCGCTCCTGATAGTTTTCAAGCACTGCAATAAGCTGTGAAGGTGTTAAAGGCTTATTGTTGTTGCTTCGATGACGTGAAAGCGAATTGTTCACTACATCATGCCATATAACTAGGCGCTTCTTATCATGAAAGAAATGACTCAACTGGAACTGCGCTGTTTTTCGGACTTTCAAAGCGTTAGGATTAAAACTCAGACCCGGTAATGCGTAAATTCCTTTTTTATAATGGTCTTGTAACGCTTGAGGCAAAGTTTTTATGGCGTGATGCAGTGAACTTGCAGCTAATATGAAAACCATATAATGTTTTTAAAACATAACTGAAGTGAGCTTTGCTCAAACTCCGAACCCTGATGTTAATGCACAATTTTCACGACTTACCAAGAATAAGCGCTTATTTTCGAAAATATCAGTTATCTGATTTTTTGTGAAGTTTGAAAAATTTGACCAAATTTGTTTTTTTTTTTTACAACGTTTTAATCTATCTAACTACTATATAAGTATATAAGTATGCTAGAAAGATCGGACAGATTTTTTCTCAATTTTTTCAGATTTGGTCAATTTTTTCAAACTTTTTTTTGCCTCACTTAAAGTGTAATAGACTGTTCCCAAGTACCAACCTTCACCCCGATTCGGTCAATTCTTAATTTTGACCAAAAATTTTCAAAAGTGATGTTTTTTAACAAAAAATTATAAGGGATAGGTTATCGGTGACCAGGGGTAATGTTGAAAATACCAGATTATAGGAAATGAAACCGAAAAAAAAATGACGGGGGTTACTAGATTTGCCGGCTATATAAATTTAAAGGCATCAGAATTAAGGTAAATTTCAGTTTCTGGATGAGTCTTACGAGTTTTGGAGTTTGTCAGCAATGTTTCGTTGTCATCTTCGCTGGTGTGAAAAATTGCTTGCTCTGCCCTATTGGTGGCTTCGTTTTTTGTGCCTCACGGAAATTGTGGGTCATTCTTGTGAACTGATTTTCGTCGTAAGCTTTCTCGGAAAAAGTAACAGCTGTAGTCTCGTTACACTCACATATCACCTTCAGTCCAGTCCATATAGTCAATTTGCTTCCCACAAGGAACAGTACCAATAGTCCCCCCATGCCACTGCTGGCAGAGAATGACTCATACTTGGCATACACGTCAGTCTGTTCCACTGTCAGAGACCCAAAGTAGATCACCAACTCACCATAATTATTCCTCATGTAATCAGAGGAGACATTGTCACCAAGAACTTGTTTGTTTTTCATAAACACTTTGTTTGGTAGTTTTGTCGATGTGAGCTTGAAATTGTATTTAGTGAAGCTGTGCTGAGGTTAGCATTTTGCTGGACATTCCCCTATTTAATAATTTTCAATTAGGCTAACGGAAAGAGTGTTCGTACAGCCGGGAGCGGCACCAGAAATATAAAGCTGATAAAACAGTCTTTCGTATGTTAATTCAATATTCAGTAAGCAAAACGAGAAAGTCGACTATATTCAACAAAGCATTAAGGCCAACGGCCCATCTCAATGGCCCGGCAAATCTAGCTTGATCTTTTTTAGCAGGTATTTTGTCTGAGTCGATTTTCGGCTCAGATTGGTCACCGATACGTTTTCGAAACATAAAAATATTAAGCCTAAAAAGAGCGCAATCGATTCAGTATATTAGTAGGCTCAACGAAAATTATGTTTAACGAACTTTTTCTGAGCTCTCTACGTATAAAAGAACGGATATAAGGCTTATATGGTTAAGAGATTACGTAATAAACTTTCTCGCTGGATAGCGCATAGATTTCTCGCTGCTCTTTTATTTAAATAGCGCTTTAAATAGATTGTTCATTTAGTTTACTCGGTAACAACAGCTCTCAATTATTCTCACTGTTTTGGCTCTGAGTTCCAAACAGAAGTCCATATATGGCAGTTTTTTTATATTTCTCAGAAATTGAGCGAATAACTCAGAAACGTAAAAGATATTTCTCAAAAATCTAAGCATTTCTCAGAAAAAGTGGAATATCTTGATCACATTTTTTGTAAAATTATAACAATGGCTATTTTTTGATAAAAAGTTATTTCAATATTAAACCCTGTTTTCAGAATAAACAATTTGGTATCAGCGACAAATGGGTCATTTGTGCCAAAAGTTGATTCTTCAGAGCAGAAAAATAACCGCTGATGAACCAAATGTTCAGAAAAAGCCTTTCGAAGTCTGAAAACTGCTACGAAAGGATACATGTTATAAAGTAACAATGCATTCTGAAAGGTGCCTATATTTAATTTGAATAGAAATTTTAATCTTGTTAAATCATTGTTGAGCGATTTTGAATAGTTGAACAAAACGCTCAGAGAAACCAAAGAAAAATTAATCGATTGGAACAACTTTTTGTTGTTAAGCTATATTAAAATGCATACCCAATGAAAACTGCGTAGTTTTTGTGTTCAACAAAATTTCTATAGCCAAATTTGAGGCAGGAAACTGGAAAGAAGCAATCCAAAAGCTTTCAAGGGAAGTTTCTCCCAAAAAATGAAAAATTTCCGCAAATTATTCTGGCTGAAGTTTACGTTTGTTGGAAAAAAAAACCTTTTAGTCTGCAAATATAAAACTCAAACTTACAGGCCATGCAATGCAGTCAGTAATGAAAGGTATGCACAACACGAAGAGAAAGATTTTCTACGAACAGTAGAAGTTTATCCCCTATTTTTGCATCAGAGCTGTTTGCAACAGGTGGGTTTCTCCTGTTTTTCTGTGGATCTTGTTTAAAACAGCATAAAAAAGGCAGATGTTCTGGTGTTTCAATTATCGAATCATAACAATTGTTTAAATATGTCAACAAAGTCAGTTGTCGTTGGGGAACTAAAACTTTCATAATAATCTCATTAATACCAAAAGATTAAAAACTTCAAATCCCACGTCGATGCATACAAGTGACATAAGAAATTCAATGAACAAATTCAATGCACTTTTTGGTAATTTTATCATTAAAGAGGGCAATTTGTGTAATCAGTAGGACAGAAAAAATTCTGTAGTGTTTTGAAGTCCATCTTAATTAATCAAGAATAATTCTTTTCATTATACTTGCATGAATTTTCTAATTCGCAAATTGAAGTAAGAGAAGGACTTAATTTTTTCCTCAGTTGGCCGGACAAACGCAATTTTCACTGCCATCAGAAAATAAACAAGGATGAAGTTAATATTAGTAAATATGCCAGACTAAAAAATAACAGAATGCAGTCGCCCACCCTTGTCGCCAGTTTATAACGCTTACATTAGTAATTTCTATTAAGTATCTGATTACTCTATGTTTCAGGACTTCGGATGAATATGAATTCGATGTGGATATACACTTTGTAAAACATTTGTGTACAACTTCACTTCAGTCTACCTATTTTTTCTGTTTGTCAACCAACTTTCTTTTTCTATCAACTTGTCTTTAATTCAAACTTCTTGGTAAGACAACCTCTCTATTTTTCAGGTTCTATCCAATAACATTTAAGCATGTGAATAGAATTATAACAATCTTTTTATCCAATCAGGATAAAGTATAAAACCACACATTCAATGATATCAACAATCAAACAGGGCAATCTATAATAATCATGATCGAATTCTAATTTTGTTATTTCGGAAATGACACTGCGCCTTGTTTTAATGAAAATTAACTACTAAATTTATCAATTTCATATAAGCATAGTATTTTCATATAAGCAATGACACTGCGCCTTGTTTTAATATGAGTATTTTTCGTGTTTAGCAACTATATTAAAGAAATAGTTTTAATGACTAAATGAAATGCTTTGTTCATTTTTCATGAATAGCGTACAGTCTGATTTATTTGTTGTACACATGCAGTCCTTTGCTCATAGTCATAAAAGATTGGTGTCGGTAGTTAGCTGAACTGAGTTCATGGTTTAAATTGGAGAGCAATCTGCTCACACAAAGAATGCATATGATTTTGTTCTACGTATTTTGGTGCTTTTGCTGTAGTATTAGTCACTGGTGTTGCCTCCGTTAGATCTTTCTCATTTAGCGCTTAGTTTTTTTTCGAAAAATTCGGCCGCTTGAAGCTTTAGAAAGTTAAACTGCATATCACTGATAACCACTACTGGTCTCGGCTGAATGATAGCTCTTCCGGCAAGAATTTTCGACATATTGTACTGACGTCCTTATTTGTTTGTCAAATAAACAAAGAGTAATTGTAGGACAAGAGAAATAAAAAATGATGTGACACCAATGGCAATCGCTATCTTCCACGTTGAGCTATCTGTGAAGCGGTTTCCCAAGTTTGGCCAAATGATTTTCATGTCTCCGGTTACCGATTCAGTTAACTCGTCATGACGATCGAATGATTTTTGGTGCTAGTCTGGTACAATTGCCAATTCAAGTTGTACTTTGTTTGTACTTTCATTAACCTGTTCTCTTGCTTGTGTAAAAGTTGAGATTTGTGGCATCTCGTTCATTGATGGTATTTTGGAAAATAAATGTTGTAAGAGATCCGTAATGTTGACATCGATTCTAACTGCAGCATCATTTCTACATGAGAACATGTCAGCTCTTAGTTCCATGACTCTTGTTTCTATTTTTTGTCCCACATTGTAATTCTATCACGCGCGTTTTACATCCTGGCAATCTTTTTTTCTTAAGGGGTCATTATTCTTCATTTCACTGAGGAACATTTCAAATTTGTCAAAAGCTGAAGTTAATAACCTTTTGCCATTACCAAAGTTTTAGCTTTCTCTTTAACGGGAAGCTTCACAGTGTTTATGTTACAATTCTGTAGAGCCGCAAACTGGTTTCAGATGAGAAGAGTTCCAAGACACGTTTCTTCTGCTCTCTGAAGATAAAAACCATTTGTGCAAACTGAGAAACTGCTTGATCCAATACATAAATCAATTTCGGGTTGAGATAGAAGAGCAATTTGTCTGGTTGATTCAGCAATCGCTATGTAATCCGCTTCAGTCTCACATTGAGAGGCGTATCCGTCTGTATCATTCGTCGGCATGGGTATCGTGATGGCACGTAAAAGATTGAGTGCAGTTGATTCCGATGCAAAAGGTACGGCAAGACAAAAAATCATTCCATAATCTTCTACCACGACACTTGTCAGCAGATTTGTTTCATAATAAGTAAGAATTTGAGAGGAAGGTATTGCTAGCGTTAATCGATCATCCTCTTTTGTTTGCTGAGTAGCTAATGATTGAAGGATTTTGTCAAGTATTTGTTTTGGAACCAAAACCATTGGTATAAATTTATTAACCATTGTCATAATTGAGTATTGTTAACTTGTAAGAATAGGTAGCGATGCATTAACTCTTGTGTCAATAGAGAACTTGCTAAGTTTGTTTGCAATTTTAAATTCTGGTCTCTTGCGAAGAAATATTGTGTGCAGGCTATCAGTTTTCTCGAGTTTCAGTTTATGACATTTATCGCTTTATTCAGAGTACTTGCGTGTTTTTTCTGCGTTTGAATAATTTGCTTTTGAGTTTGTTTATAGTCTTGCAATTGAGATGCTACGATATAGATTTTGTCAATAAGTTTGCTTTGAATTGCGATCCATAGGTTTTCATTTTCTTCAAGTTTTGTAGAGCAAAATCAATGTCAACCCGATTTTTCGTTGAACTACCACCAGCTCCAAATATACTTCCGATCGAGCATTCGATTCCTGTTCCTGCTGTAACACCAGTTAGAGCTCCCAAGGCAATCAAAGGGACTCCGCGTCGTTTTTTTTCCAAGTTAATCATTTCTCATCAATGTTTCGGAAATATCTGTTGGTAAGTCCTGTAGATCTTGACGTGCAAGGTGTAATTGTTTCTCAAAAAATCCAGACAATTGATCAAAATTTTTTTGAGCTTTCATTGGTATTAATATAAGTCAGGTTGTGCATTCGTATTTATAAGTGTTCCAAGACTGTTTTAACATTGACAAAATGTTTTCCAGTTGAATATCAAGACTATCGGGCAACGAAGGAAAAAGAGTTATGAACTCTACATTGATAAACTTTTCTGCGGGTAACAATTTCTGTTGATAAACAATTTCAATGCCCTTTTTGGTAATTTTATCATTAAACAGGGCAATTTGTGTAATCAGTAGGAAAGAAAAAATACTGTAGTGTTTTGAAGTCCATCCTAATTAATCATGAATAATTCTTTTCATTATACTTGCATGAATTTTCTAATTCGCAAATTGAAGTAAGTGCAGGACTTAAATTTTTTTTCAGTTGGCCGGACAAAAGCAGTTTTCACTGTCTACAGAAAATAAACAAGGTTGAAGCTAACACTAGTAATTTTGGCAGACTATAAATTAACAGAATGCAGTCGTCCCACCCTTGTCGCCATCTTATAACGCTTACATTAGTAATTTCTATTAAGTATCTGATTACTCTATGTTTCAGGACTTCGGATGAATATGAATTCGATGTGGATATACACTTTGTAAAACATTTGTGTACAACTTCACTTCAGTCTATCTATTTTTTCTGTTTGTCAACCAACTTTCTTTTTCTATCAACTTGTCTTTAATTCAAACTTCTTGGTAAGACAACTTCTCTATTTTTCAGGTTCTATCCAATAACATTTAAGCATGTGAATAGAATTATAACAATCTTTTTATCCAATCAGGATAAAGTATAAAACCACATATTCAATAATATCAACAATCAAACAATGTAATCTATAATAATCATGATTCAATTCTAATTTTGTTATTTCGGTCATGACAACAGATTTTATAAGACAACCATTTCTGTTAAGGGAATCTTACAGGATCATAGTTTGTCGTAAAAGAAACAACTTACAAAATAATCATTCGTTTTAATAAACATTGACAAAATACCTCTCCGTATAATCCTAAAGCAGCACTTTTTTGTCTGAATCGATGTCTTTATTTAAGACCTAGATTTGAAGAAAGAAAACATAAAACATCGCAAAATTTGAATGCACAAATACTTTCTGCATCAAGAGGACGCAAAAAAACATCCAAAAATTAAAGTTTTTAATCTATGGCATCAGACAGGAAGTTTTTCTATTTTCAATCTTCTTTTCGGGATATTCAAAATTGGTACAGATATTTTTGGTTTTTTAATTACCGTTTTATTTGCTGAAGAATGGCTCATGTATTTTGAGTGAGAGCTGAAGGAGGGTTAACATAGATTCGAAGTGGTTTCCTGACTTTAACAGAAACAATAATCATGCAGAGATATTGAATGAGAAACCGCATGGCACGGTGTGCCAAAAACAATTAAAAAAGCAAAACGAAACAAAGACCTTAAACAAAATTTTTGTTGCTTATTGGCTTTTTCAAAGCTGTCAAAAAATTCAGTGTTCGATGATTTTAACTCTTCGTAGTGAAGAGATCTCACTACACTCTGAGGGAATTGTTGACTTTTTAGAAGCTATAGAGCATTACATTTCTTGTCTTACACGAATCTTTCAAAATAAACAATTTTCTTACAAGATATTACAGTGCAAATATTTTTTTGCTAGTATCTTACAAGATCATACATGTTAACCATCCAGTATCGCCTGAGTACATAGAATTTTGGTACTCTACGCTCAAAAAAATCCTTTCAAAATTAAATGGTTTTATTTGGAAAAGCCACAGAAGTGATCTTATTTTTTACGAGTTGACCATTATTCTAAGATATAAACCATAATATACTCTTAATTGAATGGGCATTTCTCGCAGTTCGCTTCATTCTTTGTACTTTTGTCAGGTAATAACAAAAAAATATGATCAGAAACTTATATTTTGCAGTTTTCTAAATTGTACTTGCCCCACCAACTGTAGTTCTCATCACTATATGAAATAACAACTCAGTGGTGAGTAGTGATTTAATTTGGTCGACGCCAGAATGATTTGATACAACTTAGTGAGCAGTTCAAATCCAATACGTTCTCAATTTCGTGATGCATCTACATTCTGCATTTATTTTTAATCAACATGTGCAGTTAGGGTTTGAGTGTTCTTTGTGTGGGGGTTCTCCAGACAGTGTCATTTAAAATTCCCTCTTTTGTGAGTATTTCCAAAATGAGATGAAATTTCTAACTTTTTTAACGAAGTTGTGATGAAATTATGGAGTAATTCACAAAATGATTTGATAGCGTTAAGAACAGAGTTACCAACCAGTTAAAATCGCTTGATTCAAAAGTCAGACGATTGTATGGTCTCTACATTTTTAATAAAAATCATATTTACACATAAAAATGAAATTTATTTGATCAAAAATGTATTGCTTCAATGACAAAATAGGTTGAGTTGAAAGAATGATAAAAAGACGTTTATGCTATCAATTGATGGATCATCAAAAAGCAACAGAAAACTCGAAGAAATTACAAATCCATTAGTGCTATGTTTGAAAATAGTTGAATAAAAATACACTTGAGAAGTTTTCTGAAAAAAAACATCTGAACGATGTTTTGGGCGGGTACAATATATATGTAAAAGCATTGCCATCTAAATCTCTCAACAAAATCAAATTCAGCCAAAAAAATTGTTTATGTTTGAATTTCATGTTAGATTCGACTTTCCGCACTGACAAGCATTTCTCTTTCATATCACTCATTATGATAATCCGGTGGATTTCAATTGACTGACTTGACTTGTGGGTAGGGTGGCAAACAACAGGAGGTACTTTCCGGAGTCTGGGGAATTTTCAATTGCTCTTGCTGATTGACTGATATCGGTTTTTGAGTTCCAATTGATCATGTCTTAATATTGAATTTGTTGCGAAGAACCCAATTGTGTTGTCCTGGTGTCTGTGTCGTACTCTTATTTCAATTCGTTTTCGACTCTTTGGTGTCCAGTGAATAATTCTTCATCTGTAGCTTTCCACAACAGGGGATTTGACGTCTTTCGGCACAACTCCAAAATTTTGTTTGTTGTTCCGACTTTGTAACAAATTTCAAAAATTGCTATTTTGAGACTCACGTGCCTTGAAATCCCGGTTCTTTTATTATTGAATTTATTCGGGACGTTATACTGACAACGGAACTAAGAGTTACTTGTCAATGAACAAGTTTTAGTTTGATCTTTCATTTCAACTATGGCTAGCTTTTTGGGCAAGTTTTAGATGAGAAGAGGTCTCCGCTCCTGGTAGTGGATTCGAGAGTTTATGGTGGATTAAAAATCAACAGAAAGAATTGCTCTCTTCGTTGTTTTATCGTTTTCCTGCGTTCAGTAGCGTATTATTCAGAATCTGTTCAATGAGCACATCACTTCCTTTGGTACACGTCCAACTCCAGTCATCTAAGAATGCTTTCGCTGGGATTATTTTTGCATCTGCAGCTAAATGATGGGTAAAAATATTATCTTTTATCTATGTTAACATTTGGTGTCAGTTCTGATATTACTTAGTGGAACATCAGGCAGTCTCTCAAAAAGTGCCCAAAAACCACACCATTGCAATTCGGTGTTTGCATATAGGCAATTGCTAAAAAAGGGAAAAGAAAATGTTTTTCAAGGGAAAAATGCCTCTTCATGCAATTGTCATACAACGCAATCGTTTTCTTTTTTAATTTTTCTATTTCATCGCTCTAATATTCCCACTGATCTGTCATCTTTATTTGGTGCACAAAGGTAATGATATTGTTGTTTTTACGGAATTGGCTAAAATTTTTGAAGTTAAACAATTTCTTTGATCAGAATGTCAACTATTGACTGCAAAAGTGGACGGTTATAGCAACCGCTAATTACTTATTGTCTCTTTGTTTGAAGTTTTTGCCTTTTGATTTAATTAATATGAAATAAAATCAACAAGCCACATTTTGGCACCAAAAATTTGTTTTTTTTTGTGAATCTACAAAAAAGAATAGCAACGTGCCAATTGTATGATTTTTTGGAACGAAGTTTTTTCAATATTGATTAATATTCTCCATGGCCATGAGCTGTCATGTTCGTAATGGCAACTCCGAAGCCATTGAATTGCGCTGTTGATCAAACTACCCCTAGGAATAGTCCAGTCTTTTTACACCGTGCAGTTAACTTTTTGGGTTAGGGAATCGCGTTGCAGATGCAATTGTTATCCAACTGTCAAACTCTTCTCGTTCTAATGCTACAACTACACAAGCGTGAGACCCGTCGCACTTGATTTGCGTTTTGTGTCTTGTTACACAGTCTTTTTTGTTGCAATTGTAAAATGTTCTTTTATTTATGGTTCGCTGCTTGTGTGAATCAGGTGAAAAGAATTGTTTGAAGACATAGGTGAAGTAGATGCCACCCGTTTTCCGAGATGGTATACAAAACGAAGGCATGATCTCAATTGTTTAAGTAAAATTGGATCAGTTATTCACCGGATCAGTAAAAATTGTCAATGCTGGACAACTCACATTGAAATTTGTGACAGATTATGCTGAAAGTTTTATTTCAGTTTTACTTTAACTGATTGGTCACGTTAGACCATTATAACCCATACAAATTTTTTTGTCGGAACAGCTTTCTTCTTTAAGGATATATTCTTTTTGATTGATTATTTACATGTCCTATTACCAATTTCCTGAGAAAATTTTTGCATATTCATCTTTTTTTGATATGCTGGAGTCTGCATCTTTGGAACATTGGTTCGAACAAGTGAGTTGTTGACCTATCAATTTCCGTTGGTATTTCTTTAGATTTCAAGGAAACAAGCTCTTTAATTGGACACCAGTGCTTTTTTTTACTTTTCATTGGAGACATTGGATTGGCTTGTTGATTGATCCAATTACTTCAAGTTTTTTTGCTCTAAAAGAATTCAAAACTTTTTTGTTCGTCATACTTGACGACTGCGGCCTGTGATACTGTAATCATAGAATTGAGTATATCTGATTTAATTGCAGAGCTTTAACAAGATATGAATGCTCTCCGCGAATCAACCATCAGAATTAAATAGGATTGGAAGTTTCCTATTTTTATTTGTGTAAATCTGTGCCCTCCAAATTTCGGTTTGGTTCATGCAAAATCACAATTGCCCTGTTTTTTCACTGATGATCTTTTTTCAAATTCTTAAGAAATAAGTACACACAATTTACGACATCCGTTAGTGATCCCCAAATGTTAATTCTGAAGTCTTTTAAGAAAGAAACGGTGTGTTTGAATTCATTTTACGCAAGATCTGTTGCTTAATCAAAACCTGCTGGCTTTCAAGTAAGAACAGAGAGCCCAATGACGATCTGATATGCAAGTTGAATCTCCGCCAATAATACTAAACAATGATTGCCGTGATGTATCCAGGTCTAACTATACCGGACTATATGTTTTCCTTGAATACAATGTCATGACGTTAGCAAACCCATTGCTTGAGTTTGGCGTACTTTTGCAAAATAAAATTAGTAAAATTGTGAATGCTGGACAGCTCACATTGAAATCTGTGACAAATTTTGTTGAACGGTTTCATTCAGACTTATTCGAACTAATTGGTCACGTTAGACCTTAATAACCCATACAATTTTTTGTCGGAACAGTTTTTTCATTTAAAGATATATTCTTTTTGATTTATTGTTCAGATTTTCTATTACCAATTTCTTGAAAATATTTTTACACGCTTCGAACATTTGATTTGTTGGATCCTATTTTTGGATCTTTGGTTCGAATAGGTGAATTGTTGACTCCTCAAATTGCATTGGTAATTCTTTAATTTTCAAAAAAACATGCTCTTTAATTGGACACCAATGGTTTTCTTAATTTCCCTTGGAGACTTTGAATGGGTTTGTTAATTGATCCAATTACTTCAAGTGTTTTTTGCTCAAAAAGATTTCAGACCTTTTCTGTTCGTCAGGCCTGCTGACTGCACCCTGTGATACTCTATTTACAGAGTTGAGTACCTCTATTTCAATTGCTGAGCTCTCACAAGATATGAAAGCTCTCTACATCTCAACCAACAGAAAGAAATAGGGTTTGAAGTTTCCTATTTTTGATTGCGTATCTGTGCTCACAACATTTCGGTTTGGTTCATGCAAATTCACAAGAGCCCTGTTTTTTCATTAATGATCTTTTTTCAAATTGTTAAGACATAAATACACACATTTTACAGTATCCAGTGGGGATCCCCGAACGATAAAATGATGTCTTTTAAGATGAAATTAGTGTGTTTGAATTCATTTTACGCATGATCCGTTGCTTCATCAAAAACTGCTGGCTTTCTTGTAGGAACATAAAGCCCAATGACAATATGATATACCAGTTGAATGTTCGCTAGTAATACTAAGAAGTGAATGTCGTGCTGTAATCAAGAATATATGCTTTTTTGAATATAATAACATGACGTAAGCAACGCCATTGCTCGAGCTTAGCGTGTTTTGGCAAATTTAAATCAGTTAAACTGTCATTTTTGGACGATTCACATTGAAAATTGTAAAAGATTTTGCTGAAAGTTCTAATTCAGTGCTAGTATAAATGATTGGTTACAGTAATAATGTAATCAAATTATTTATCAGAACAGTTTTCTGTTTTAGAGAAATGTCGTTTTTGGATTAATTTTTCATGTTTTCTATTGCCAAGTTTTCGAAAAACAATTTTCAAACTACATCACTTTTGATGTTTTGGAGTTTTTGGAGAATAGTGATTCTATTGCCAATTGTATTATTAGGTTCATTAAGCTATTAATTTCCATTGATTTAGAGGTCTTTCTCATTTTGGAGTTTTTTTAATCATTGGATCACGGATATGCTTGCTTATCTTGTCTGTTGCTTTTTTTAATGTTTTCCACTCTTGGCTTTGACCTCATAGTTCTTTGTCATATTCTCTTGATGGGACCCAGTTGATTAGAAAAATCTCTAGCCCTCCGTTACTCTGAATTAACATAAGAGAAGGAAACAGCTTTAGAATTCCCTTTTATTCTGTTGTTTCTGTCCACAGAAGATACCGACTTCCTATTTTTTTCTGACCATTACAACGCAGAGGCATCACCCAAAATTTCCGCCTTAGTAAAATTGGCTCAAAACTTAAATACATACAATGAAAGAAATTAGGAGCCATTCTTTGTACCTTACTTTTCGCAAAAGGGGTTCCGCCAATTTTGCGAAATAAAAGAACATTCGGAACGAAAAGTAGGTTACAATTTTTGTAGCGCGTTTCTGCTCAATTTAGGTATCTATTATTCGCGTGCATTTTGAGCATGCAATAAGCGCTTTAATAAAGATTTAACAGAAGATTTCAAAATTTTAAAGTGCTTTAAATACATGCAACCACAAAACTGATTTTTTTTTTCCAAAATCACTCGCACATCAAAGGTTTTGTATATCAATATGGGACTGGCCGCTTATAATAAATAGTAATAAAGTACTATAAGTAGTAATAAACTAGTAATAAAGTGATCCTAATAGTAATAAATTAGGCTTAATTAAATAAGTAGTAAATAATTAGGCTTAATTGCGGATTATATGCGAAATCGAGCTACATTGCGTGCGAAAAATCGATACATAGAAGGAGCAGATGCGTGATAAAGCCGTGCAAAAAACAGGTTATAAAGTTTTTATCTATATTTCGCGGCTAGGATTAGGACACTTTTGCGAACACGGGTTGCTAAATTCCCTTCCATTTTGCCGGTTTCTGCTAAAGTAGCTATTTTCCGCAATATCGTTCCATTTCCAATGTATTAACATAGTAAAAACGAACACGAGATACACGCATCGGGCAATGGAAAGTGCAAAATGTTAAACTATAATGTATCATAATGAATGGTTTTCTCAACACAATTTTTTCATATTTTGTCATTGTTTGCCTATTCGTCCGGATACATAGCTTTTTGACAAAAAATTTTTTCGTTTGACAAATTCAATTTTTTCGTTTAGAGATCTCAATTGATTGGCAATCTTGACTTAGCTCCGTTTTATAATGCATTTTTTGTGATTTTCTTTTGAAAGGTCTTCAGGGGAATAATTCTTAGAGAAAATAGCAGATCAATGCCAAGCTGAGCTTGGCATTCCGAAGTATTATGAGCTTTCTGACTATGTTATAGCCTAACGTAAGAGTTAATCAAATTCCAAATTCAAAGACAGTATGACATCGAAGATATCAAAAGTTGCTGTCTGTGAGAGGCACCAGACTCAAGAACTGCTTACAGGTGGCGCCAATACGTCCCACATTAAAAAAAAAATTTGTTTTAATTTTCAAAAATGCTTCATTATTCATTCATAGCAATTTGAAGTGAAAGTCATAAAAAACTTGATTTTCCTTTCTTCTAAACGAAAAGAAAATAATAAATGCTACGGATTGTCGTCAGGCGTCGACAATCCGTCAGGCGTCGACAATTTTAATAGTTCTCAACAACTATGGATGAGCAAGTACCGAGGAGCGTGTCGAGACAGATCGGTCTCTCATTTTGTTGTAATTTCCAATCCAATTTAATATCATCTAATAAGACAAAAACCGTGTGATTTGGCAATCAACCATGGTTATCAAATGTTTGGTTCAAAGAAAAAATGCTCTCGTATAGATAAACAGCTGTAACCTAACCTGAATCTTTGCTTAATATCAACTGTTTTCTTAGGGGGTCACAGGGTAAGTATTTGTGGAGCAGATAACCATGATCAGAGTGGCATGTATAGTGCAGGAAGTATACTATTTGAGAAGCATATAGGCATTAATGAAAAATAAAAGGAGCACACGGCAAATCATTGGAACAATTCAACATACCCAAAAAATCTCCATACTTTACTAAATTTAATTCGCCCTGAACTTGGTTTAGCTCATACTCAGGTTACTCATACTTGGAAAACTTGGTACGGCCGTAGTACGGCACCGTATAAGTCTTAGATAAAACCGTACTAAGTTCTTGTCAAGTTTACTACGGCACCGTACTACGGCCGTACTAAGATTTATAAGGTGCCGTGCTAATGCCGTATCAAGACTAATAAGGTGCCGTAGTAAGGCCGTACCAAGATTAATAAGGTTTTTAAGGTACAATAATAGCTGGAAAATTGTCGGAAAAGGCTCCAATCAAGTTGAAAAACCGACTTTTGAGACCTTTCCAGTATGCTCTGGGTGTGTTTCTCTCCTCCTTTCTCATCAGGGCTGGGGACCGGCTACGGTGGAGTTACAAACTAAAGCTATAGGAAAATTGAGCAGAGCACTAGATAAAAACTAGGCTCAAAAAGCTCTCTCCAAAACAGAAACACTAAACAGACAAAGTAAAATAAAATATTTGTTGGTTTAAAAAAATTAGCATAAATTCGTGAAAACTAAATTGTACTTACGGTTTTGTGGATAACATTTCGCAAGTGTTTGCATTACACCCAGTTCAAAACAAGTTTGACGTAATTTTGCGTAACTTTTTTGGAGGGCAAATAATAACATCGGCACCAGCCAGTAAAAGAATTTTTTTATGAAACAATTCTCTATTAGTTCCATTCCGGCATAAAAAACACGGCTGTTAGTATTTTCAATATTTTTCTAACTCTGCTAGGACAACGGGCGCCATTTCTGTCACAAGGGCAGTGAGCGACACCTTACCAAATACGTGAGCCTTTTTTGGGAAACTGCCAACCTAGTTATATGTCAAATCAAGCTGTTCCAGATAATACAACTATAGATTGATTGGAAACTGTAAACTTTAGGGCAAGTAGGAGATGATCATTGAATTTGATAAAAGAGTTGCACAAAATATGTTTTCTTTGTTGCATTGCCAATTTTAATTAGAAGAAATATAAATCTTTTGTCACCAAATCTGTAGAATATGGTGAAAAGACTTTATCATAGTGTGTCGCAATTGAAATTGCTGGGAATTGAATTTCGAAAATCAGTGACCGCTAACTTGTTTGTAAGACTGTTAGCTTGCAATTCAAAGCCATTGGGTGAATCGGTTATATGTGGAAAATATTAGTGTGGCTCTAGAAGTTGGGCAAGGACGATATTGGTTTTCACGGGGAACACAATTTAAAAAATTTCTTTATTCTCAAGTATTTACCTCAGCTTGGCCAAACTTAGTAGGGAGTTAGTACGTACATAGGGGCAAACTTCTTCGTTGTCACCTCTAGGAAAATTGCTTCGGAATTAAAGGAGGGAAATAAGCTTTTAAATAGGGCTTATATTTTGAATTGAGAGCTTGACCGATTGATTAACTGGTAGCGTCATAAGTCTGAGATTGGTTTTTAGTATGAATAGATTGAATAGAGGTCAAAAATGTAAAAAGAACGTGTTGAGGTCAACTGATTGTTCATTTGGAGTCATAGCAAATTTTACAAAGAAAAGTACATCGTTAGCAGCAGTTTAAACAAATTCGTTGCTTGAGCATTTTATTACATTGTGAAGCGACTAGTTGCTAGGAAGGAATAGCTCACTGCTGCTCTTTGTTGTAATATTTGGGTTTATTTTAACAACTCTGTTATCGTAGGGAAGTATCGTATAGAAGTAAAAACTTAAGTAATAAAGAGACAGAGAACAGAATCCGTCGTTAAGTAAAGTTCGTCCTAAGAAATTCGTGAGGCTTATATATTAGGGAACAATAACTTTGGTTAATTGATTCCGTTGAGTATTTGGGATTTTTTGAATTAGTTTCAAACTGACTGTTCATAAAAAATTTATTTTTTTTGGTGCTGAAAATCTATTTGATTAATTCCTGAAATTGTTTAAATTTCGCAGTGGATTATATCATTTTACGTTTTGAGTAGCTGAGTTAATTCTTAGCGAGACAGAGCAAAAATTGGGGACATTGTGAGTAATGTTTGAGGAAAACCTTTCTACCTGATATAAACCCTTCGTTTTTATGATTTTTGGTATTAGTGTATCCCCGACTCTTAACCTGTTCTAAAGACGAAACTCTACAGTTGCTGAAGTTTGTAGTTTTTTTCAGTTCTTGGAAAAATTTCTTGCTTAGAGGGCTGTATCAGCTCTTATTCCAGTATTTTTAATTTGTACGGCCGTACTGAGCTGGAGAAACGCACATTTTCGGCTTGCCCGCGCAATTCAAAGTTAGTTCGTTTTCTTTTTATGTTCAGATGCCTCTGGGCATAATATTGCAGCATCATTTGTTGCAATGATCCTTTGGTTCATATATTGACGGTTTCTTGTTAAGTTCATGATTTTTGTGGCCCCGTTGCTAATTTCTTAGTATGCAAATGACATCTGAAGACACTTTTTAATGGATAATGTCACTTTTCAATTGACAGCATTTCGATCAATTTTATCTAACTTGAATCGGATTAAAGTGAATCATTGAAACCTTTGCTGAGCAACTCTTAGGAGTTTTTCGTTCATTGCTTAGAGTCTTGGAAACACCAACAGACCCAAATTGACTTCGACCCGGGATTGAATTTGGCAGCCGAACCAATGCATCTAGTTTTCGTTGCTAGAGGAATATGTATCTAATTTTTGTTTTCTGACAATCTTCGCGTTACCGATAATTTGTTTGATCAATTTATATTTTCAAATGCCACGCTCTTATTGCGGTTTTGATAATCAAACACCCCTCTAGTACAAATATCTAGAATTTTTGATTAGTAAGGATTATATATCTATATTTGTATCGTTACTAATATTCTTTCAATGTATGCGTCCTTGAAAAAATTGCTTAAATTTGATTACCGAATAGTCTGATTGGTTAAATTTATAGTACTACAAACGAATGAAACGGCGAATTAATCAGTTGCTATCGCTTTAATATTTATGGTGTGCGGATGGGTTACTCTCCAGGGCTTTTCAAGGGCGCATCCCCCCTCCATCACAGAGGATGGAGTTTCCGCTACGTGCAGTTTCGTTCCGCTGTTTTTAATACCTATAAATTAAGCGCTTAAGTGTGATCAATCAGAACTTGGGATATAAATTTTTAGTATTAAATGTTATTTCGCTTTGGTCTACATTTCTTGTGGCTCATCCAGGGACTTTTTTTAGATATGGACAGATTTCCAATCAGTCGTTAATTCAACTTCCCTATTCTGGTTCAGAAGAGTTCCCGGGTTGACCAAACTTACTAACCATAAAAAGGGCCATATATGGTCCATAAAAGTCCATAAAAATTTCCGTTTTATGATCTTGCTATGGTTAGTAAGTTTCCATATATGGTCCGTTTTATGGATAATAAGTTTTTCTACGAGAGCATTATTTTTTCCTACTATGCTAATATATGATTGAAAGAGAGGACCCTGCCATATATGATCCGTTTTATGGTTAGTAAGTTTCCATAAATGGTCCGTTTTATGGTTAGTAAGTTTCCATATATGGTCCGTTTTATGGTTAGTAAGTTTACATATATGGTCCGTTTTATGGTTAGTAAGTTTCCATAAAATCCATATATGGCGTTTTATGATTAGTAAGTTTCTTTTATGGTGGTCAACCCGGGTTGTCAATGTATTTCAGAATAATCACCGAATATAACACTAGTTTACAAAGTCAGTCTAAAACGCTTACATTTAACAATTGTTTCATGAAATTATCGATTTTTTACTATCGAGTAATACTGAGAGTACTAATATATCAGTCTAATCAGAGTAGAGTTCTTTCAGTTACATTTAAGTAATTCCCAATGACAATGGATCGGTATTGTATTGTATTGGATGAGTTGTTCATTGAATGTGAGACCATTTGCGTGCTCTATTTCTTTCCGCCCTGGTGCTGGGTGGTTCCCTGGTTAATGTTGGTGGCAGCCGCCCCCTGTGCTCTGAAACAATAAACTAATGATAAATGAAATTGAATAAACTAATGTTAGAATGCATTCAACGCCATCATCCTCGCATTCGTTTTTTGTGATGTCTTCATCAGCACCCAATAATCATATAAATATTGCCAAGATCATAAAAGAAGTTTTGCTAGTTATCACGATTTTTCATATGGCAAGGTGTATCCAGTTTCCATTCACCCGGCGAACTTCCATAGAATCCCTCGACCCGATAACAAACTAATAAAAATGAATTCAGAGGTCTCTGCAGCTCCTTATTTTGATCACTTATGTTAATTGATATACTTAGTAAATGATTAAATTGTTACCGAGAAGCGAAGCCGCCAGATTGCACCTGTCCGGTGCCAGAGTTCCTGGCCTCAGTGCTCTGGATCCTGGCAGCTGCATCTGTGGTCATCGGCTTGCTCTTGCTGTCCGGCATGCTTCTTAATTGTCCAAAGATACTGCAATCGAGATCAATCTAAAACATTCAGCGCTAAAACTTTTCTTAAGGCTAACTTATCAAGTCTTCAATAATTTTTTCTAAAAGAGGTCTTGCACGATTAAATCTTTGTTGTCAGGTCTGTTCAGATGAAATTCTGTTTCACAACTTAAACACAAAAATTCTGCTTTATAGGATCGAACATGCTTAATTTAATGTTCCATTAGAAGCATTTAGCGTGGCTATAAATAGTCTCTTCTAGGGCCTTACATCTCATATTTCTAGTTAACCTCAAGTCTAAAACCCCGAAAGTCTCAAAATTAAGTTGATTGAATACCGCGATCAGTCCGATTACAGGCAACTCTCAAATATCGGCTTAATTTTAAGTCGTCTTAATGACGCTCAAAGCAGCGAAAAAAGTCAGTTCTACAAGCAAAAAGTTTAGCTTTACTTACGAGAGAAAATTCTGAGCTCAACTGTTTTTTCGGCGCGTAACTGCAAAAACTGAATTGCAAATTAAAATCGTAAGTTGGTTGTTGGAGTTTGAGTGTGAGTTCTTTTTATGGTAATTTTTGTATATCTCAGAAATATGTGCATATCTGAGAAATAATGGTACATTTCTGAGAAATGTAAAAATTAAAGCTACTACCTGAATGGACCAACAGAGGGGATTTCAATGTATGATTAGAACTGCTGTCCAACAGGACATATAGCCAACATTAAAAAAGTCAATTTAAACAAAATGAAACTATCCGCAAACATGCAGACAGCTGCGTTAGGCTAAAAAAAAACAGATAAAAAAGCTCTAGTTGGCCCTATTCATATTACCTGGTTATTATTCATAGATATAATATAGCCAGTAATCATAAAAAGTAATGCAGAGTCTTCATATTTTCCCGGTTATTTTTCCCTATAAACTCCCCAAGATTTCCTTTAGAAGGGTTGCGGAAAATTAAATTACGAGTAAACCATATAAAAACTGAAAATTGGTGTTTTTGTGTTGCAATCCGGATGATCTTGTTCATAGGAATAGCCAGCCAGAGATCTGGATTACATCAGTTATTGGGATATGAAGCAAAACAATCTTGTAAACTATGTATATTATGGTTCCAGAAAAATAGAAAAATCGGATAACTTAAATCCGGTAATTTTCTGCTAATATTGTCGTCGGAAAGAAGTGAAAACTGACAAAAAATGTGAAAACCAAGGAAGCGATTCTGCATAGGTAGAGAAAATTTTTAGCGAAAAAATGGGATGAGACGCCAGCCAAACGCGCCGTTAAGAAAAACAATCCAAGGACAAAATGCTGGTTAAGTAATAAGAGATGACTGTCGAACAAGGGTGCAAAACAAAGTGCGGTGAGTAGTAGTATGTGAGCAAGAGTGGGGGGGGGGGGGGGTAAAAGGACGTACCTATGTATAAAGATTACGTATAGCCTATTTTCATCAATGTTCCCAAGACGTACCTAAAAAACAGAGAGAACAATAGACCTGTCATTTTATCATAATTACCCAGGGGTAATTATCTTAATTACCCCCAGGGAAATGCATCCAGTTTTCCTCTCTAATGCACTTCACATAGTCTTATCTACTTAATAAAATATATCTGCAGAATTTTTTCTTTCATACACTTTTTTACGCATAACTTTTTCAATTATCAAAATTTTTTTCAATTTTTGGTTTTTAATGAAGTTCTGTTTCAAATAATTTCAAATTATCAGAAATTTTTTACAAAAACTTCTTGTAAAAAAATTTTTTGAAAATTTCACTTTTTAAAAGTTTTTTTTTAATCCTGATGATGTGAAAGTATGCAAGACTTTTTGGCAGTTTGTTTTCGTAGTTTCTGGTTTATTTCTCAGTTGTTTCAGTTTCAAAAACCCGAAACCATGAACAAATTCGTTCAGATAATGCTGTTCAAGTAATCGATTAAAAATTTTTAACTCATATTTCAATGAAAAATACTAAAGCACAGAAAACCGTCACTGAAAATTTTTTAATTTTTCACAGTTTCAGATTCTGAAACCTCAAACTAATTTTTTTGCCGAAAATATATGTTACAGTACAACTTTAGAGGGTATTTTTCGAAGTGGAATTCAGTGGTGGTAATTTCACGGTCAACTATAGATTATAGGTTTGGGTTTTTTTTGTAGTTTTAGTTTCTCAAACCTCAAACTTTAAAATACTCTCTTCAAATATGGTATGCTATATCAACTCTCTATATGTTGTTTTCAAACAAAGCATTTGATAGTGATTTCTTTGACCCTGAGAAGTTACAATTTTTGGGTTTTTTGCGAAGTTTCAGCTTCTGAAACCTGAAACCTCAGACTATTTTTTTTAGAATTGTGTGTTACAGTACATCATTTTGGCATAATTTTTAACGCAAAATTCAATGGATACAGTTTAAAAATCGTGAAAAGAGGACAAGTTTGTACTTTTGGAAGTTTTAGATTCTGAAACCTGAAACCTCAAATTTTTTTTTGGAATTTTGTGTTACAGTACAGCTTTATATTGTAATTTTTAACGCAGAATGCAGTTGGCATAAGTTATAATTCATAAAGAGAGGACGAGTTTTCTCGAATTTTTAGATTCTGAAACATGAAACCGACGAAAAGTTTTTGTCAAAAAAAACCCAACTCTTGAAAAAAAATACCCATTTCTTTCCAAAAATACCCAGTTATCGGTAAAAAAAACCCAGTTCTTAGCAAGAACACCCAATTCTTCGCAAAAATACCCAATTTTTTGCAAAACCATCCTATTTTGCCAAAAAATACTCAATTCGTGACAAAATTTACCTAATTTTTGCTTAAAAAAACCTATTTTTTCCAAAAAAATATTCTATTATTACCACAAATTACACAAATATTGCCAGAAATTACCCAATACTTTGCAAAAAATTCCCAATTCGTGAGAAAAAACATCCCATTATTACCAAAAAGACCCAACTACTGACAACAGAGCCCAGTTCATGGTAAAAAAACACCCAATTTTTGACACAAAACATCCAATTATTGCCGAAAACACCCAAATGTTACCAAAAAACCCAACTCTTGCCAAAAAAAACAATTCTAGCCAAAAAATGTCCGTTTTTAGTCCAGAAATACAAAACTTATAGCAATAAATACCCCATTCTTACCAAAATCTACTACATTTTACCAGAAATACTTAATTCCTGCCAAAAAACCCAGTTATAGCAAAAATGTCGCAATAATGGCACACAAAAAAAACACAAATCTCCTCGCGAAAAAATACACATTTTTCACACAAAGTAGTTATATCATGTCAAAGAAAACAAATTCTACCCAATTTTTATTATTGACAAAAAATAACCAAATTCTAAGCAAAATAACAAAAATGTATCAAATACTTATCTAAAATACATCAAAAATTGGACAAAATTGCCATCATCCGTAATTCTCTAAATTCTTCCTAACAATCCAATTATTTAGTGACCATACAAACATCAAATTTTGATATCGTATTCTGTAAGGACCAATCTTCTCAGTCGATCGATATAGGTTTAATGAGCAGAAATTTGTCACGAATTTTTAACTATTGTCAAAAATTAGTCATTAAATGGATCAGTTTAATCATAGTAATTTAACAATTAGGTCCTACCATTTTGACAATTACAACAAATAGGAGATGTCATCTTTGTAGGAATGCAACTGACCTCTTTGGAACAAAATTTAGTCCAGCTACATCATATGACTGCTACAATTAGGGAAACCTAGGTATTGTTTGGGGTCACTGAACTCATGTGAACAAAAAATAATCCTTACTACTTACAATATTATTCTTACTTTATCAAAATATACACAGCTCACGTGATCTAGATCGAGGTCCTAATAATAATAATGTAATAATTACGTCACTATTGCGTCATAATGATGTCGTTTTTATTGTAGTGTACAAACAAAAATTCAACTCCTTGTGCTTATTTTCCTTCTCTTCAACAACACAGCTAGGTAGCTTTTTCATTCTTTTTCGGAGACAATTTGAATCTCTTTTTCTTACAAACCTAAATTGTCAGTTGTAAACTTTTCAGTGGACATTCTTCATCTCTATTACATCTTCCTATTTCCAATTCTGGGTAAAACACCTCTGTAATAAAATATGAAAGCAGACCAGAAGAAACGAATAAAGGGCTATTATAACCATCGTATTAATTCGCAAATAGCATATTAATGCTTCAGAGAGAAAAATTTTGGAATATATGTAATTTCAGTTCTTTTAGGAATTCAACCGTCTTCACCCAAAGAGGCCTGGAATAATGAATATCAAATCTGTGAAATTGAACGAAAATCTTAAGGCCCACTTCTACCCCGATTTCAATGAGGATGTAGCAATTATAAAGGAGAGGAAGACGTGCTTCGGCTGGGTAGCTGATCCTCCATTCTCAATACTGAGGCAGCTTCTGGTCTTCATTATTGCAATCGAGATTTTGCCTGAAGTCTCTGTTCCATACAAACAGACAACTCTAGACTTCTACAAGAACCACATCGAAAACAAAACTTTACAAATCTCAGACAACATGGAACTGAGCAGATCGGTCCGTGCACAATTCTGTGATTATGAGTTGTCCTATAGACCAATGTATGAAAATCAATTGGGATTTTTTGAGGAGGAAGGAGAACTTAAATTTCTCTGGTGTGTGTCTGACGAGTATGACAATTTGCAGGAGCAGAAACCTGATCGGGATTGTGACGAGTGGGAAAATGATACATTGACAGAGAGTATTATTGCAAGTATCGAAGAAGAGAACGCACTTAATCCCAAGTTAGACAACAAAAAATCTGGCAGGGCAGTCTCATTTTTGTGTTTTTCTACCGAGACTGGACAAGATACAATGAGGGAAGTACAAGGAGCATCGACTGTTGAAAATACTTCAACCAAGTCTGCCAGAACCATCCTTAGTACTGTAGTCAATGATTATACAGATTACCAAGATCTTATTTTACCTAATGAAGCAATTGAAAAAATATCTGAAAAAACTTCCCTCAAATCTGAGCAACCAGTGTCTTGTAAAAAAAATTGTCAAGAGAAGGGCTCCTGCTGTCAAAAAACCTGAGAGAGAGGGAAATAAAAATCCAGATGGTGATGAAAACGAAGACAAAATGTGTCCTCCATCTCGCAAATTGAGACGAGCCGCTGAGTTGTATAATAACTAAACTAGCAGGCTGAGAACTTGTTTCTTTGACTGATTATTTGTTTATATTTCCGGTATAATTTCAGATCTAAAACTAGTATCTCCAGGAATGACTAATTGACTGGTTAATTTGCAATATTCTGTTTTTACACTCAGAAAAAGCTGAGTTTCATGTATGTTTTTGAATTGATACTTTGATACTATAATTTAATTGAGTTTTAAAAATGCATTTTCGAAATCAACTTTTATTCAGAGTTCAATTTTGAATTAAAATGTATGTCAAAAAAAGCTTGTTTTTGTAATTGCAACAAGCGTGCTGCCTTTGATAATAGAATACCTGGTCTTTTTAAAGAAGAACTTTTGGCTAAGAATTTTTAGATGTAGATATTCATACAAATGGTTAAGTATAGAATTTACAACTTTTTTTAAAAAAAAACGTGAAAACCTTTTGCATAATTTTTTACTGTTTTGAAAAAAAATTTTTTTACTATCCTATTTTTTTTCAAAAAAAAGTCGATTTTTTTACAGAAGCTTTTTATTTTTCATTTGTCCATTTGTCAGTTTTTAATGTTTTTTGATGTGAAGTTTTGAATTGAATTATTTTTTTTGAAATGAACGTCTTTTTTTACTAAAATAATTCTTTTTTGAAAATTGCAGTTCTTTACATAATGTTTTTAACAAAAATTTAAATCTTGATGTTTTTTATTTTTCTGTTTGACCATTTTTCAGTTTTTGAGTTTTTTTTCATGTAAAATTTTCAATTTAATTATTTTTTTAAAGAATATGTTTTACCAGAATAATTTTTCTTTCAAAAATGCCGTTTTTTACATAAGGTTTTTAACAAAAGATGCAAATTGTGTTGTTTTTTAATTTTCTATTTTTCCTTATTTTCTGTTTTTGAAGTTTTTTATGTAAAATTTTTATATTAATTTATTTTTTTTTGAAGAAAAAATGTTTTAATAGAATAATTTTTCTTTCAAAAATGCCCTATTTTACATAACTTTTTTCACAGAAAATGCAATTTTTGTTGTTATTTTATTTTTCTGTTTTTCTATTTTTTAGTTTTTGACTTTCAATGTAAAATTTTTAATTGAATTAATTTAACAAAAAAGTAGTTTTACTAAAACAATTTTTCTCAAAAAAACGTTTTTTACATAATGTTTTTAACAAAAAATGCAAATTTTGATGTTTTTATCATTCTGTTATTCCATTTTTCAGTTTTTGAAGTTTTTTTCATGTAAAATTTTCAATTTAATTATTTTTTTTAAAAAAGAGAACATTTTTCTAGAATAGTTTTTCTTATGTGAACTTATTTATGTAAAATTTTAAACATAATTAATTATTTTCTGGAAAAACAAGTTTTACTAGAATAATTTTTCAAAAATGCCGTTTTTTACATAAGGTTTTAAATAAAAAATGCAACTTGTGTTGTCTTTTTTTGTTTTTCTATTTTTCCTTTTTTCTGTTTATGAAGTTTTTTGTGTAAAATTTTTATTTTAATTAATTTTATTTTTGAAAAATAAATGTTTTACTAGAACAATCTTTCTTTCAAAAATGCTGTTTTTTACATAAGGTTTTTAACAAAAAATGCAAATTGTGTTGTTTTTTAATTTTCTATTTTTCCTTATTTTCTGTTTTTGAAGTTTTTTATGTAAAATTTTTATATTAATTTATTTTTTTTTGAAGAAAAAATGTTTTAATAGAATAATTTTTCTTTCAAAAATGCCCTATTTTACATAAGTTTTTTTCACAGAAAATGCAATTTTTGTTGTTATTTTATTTTTCTGTTTTTCTATTTTTTAGTTTTTGACTTTCAATGTAAAATTTTTAATTGAATTAATTTAACAAAAAAGTAGTTTTACTAAAACAATTTTTCTCAAAAAAACGTTTTTTACATAATGTTTTTAACAAAAAATGCAAATTTTGATGTTTTTATCATTCTGTTATTCCATTTTTCAGTTTTTGAAGTTTTTTTCATGTAAAATTTTCAATTTAATTATTTTTTTTAAAAAAGAGAACATTTTTCTAGAATAGTTTTTCTTATGTGAACTTATTTATGTAAAATTTTAAACATAATTAATTATTTTCTGGAAAAACAAGTTTTACTAGAATAATTTTTCAAAAATGCCGTTTTTTACATAAGGTTTTAAATAAAAAATGCAACTTGTGTTGTCTTTTTTTTGTTTTTCTATTTTTCCTTTTTTCTGTTTATGAAGTTTTTTGTGTAAAATTTTTATTTTAATTAATTTTATTTTTGAAAAATAAATGTTTTACTAGAACAATCTTTCTTTCAAAAATGCTGTTTTTTACATAAGGTTTTTAACAAAAAATGCAAATTGTGTTGTTTTTTAATTTTCTATTTTTCCTTATTTTCTGTTTTTGAAGTTTTTTATGTAAAATTTTTATATTAATTTATTTTTTTTGAAAAAAAAAATGTTTTAATAGAATAATTTTTCTTTCAAAAACGCCGTTTTTTACATAAGTTTTTTTTCACAGAAAATGTGTTTTTTGTTGTTATTTTATTTTTCTGTTTTTCTATTTTTCTGTTTTTGACTTTCAATGTAAAATTTTTAATTGAATTAATTTAACAAAAAAGTAGTTTTACTAAAACAATTTTTCTCAAAAAAACGTTTTTTTACATAATGTTTTTAACAAAAAATGCAAATTTTGATGTTTTTATCCTTCTGTTATTCCATTTTTCAGTTTTTGAAGTTTTTTTCATGTAAAATTTTCAATTTAATTATTTTTTTTTAAAATGAGAACATTTTTCTAGAAAAGTTTTTCTTATGTGAACTTTTTTATGTAAATTTTTAAACATAATTAATTATTTTCTGGAAAAACAAGTTTTACTAGAATAATTTTTCAAAAATGCCGTTTTTTACATAAGGTTTTTAATAAAAAATGCAATTTTTGTTGTATTTTGTTTTTCTATTTTTCAGTTTTTGAAATTTTTATGTACAATTTTTAATTGAATTATTTTTTTAAAAAAACTTTGTTTTACTAAAACATTTCTTTTTTCAAAAATGCCGTTTTTACATGATGTGTTTAACAAAAAATGTAAAATTTGACAATTTTTATTTTTCTGTTATTCTTTTTTTTCAGTTTTTGAAGTTTTTTATGTAAAAATTTTCAGTTTAATTATTTATTTTAAAGAATAATGTTCTACTAGAATATTTTTTCTTTCAAAAATGTCGTTTTTTACATAAGGTTTTCAGCAAAAAATGCACTTTTTGTTGTATTTTGTTTTTCTATTTTTCAGTTTTTGAATTTTTTATGTACAATTTTTAGTTGAATTATTTTTAAAAAAAAACTTTGTTTTACTAAAACATTTTTTTTTTCAAAAATGCCGTTTTTACATAATGTTTTTAACAAAAAAAGTAAAATTTGATAATTTTTATTTTTCTGTTATTCTTTTTTTCAGTTTTTGACTTTTTTTAATGTAAAATTTCTAATTGAATTAATTTAACAAAAATGTAGTTTTACTAAAGTATTTTTTTTTAAAAAAGCCCATTTTGCATAATGTTTTTAACAAAAAATGTAAATTTTGATGTTTTTAATCTTTCTGTTATTCCATTTTTCAGTTTTTGAAGTTTTTTTCATGTAGAATTTTCAATTTAATTATTTTTTTTAAAAATAGAATATTTTTCGAGAATAGTTTTCCTTTCAAAAATGTCGTTTTTTACATAAAGTTTTAAACAAAAAATACAACTTGTGTTGTTTTTTCCTTTTTATATTTTTCCTTTTTTCAGTTTTTGAACTTTTTTATGTAAAATTTTAAACATAATTAATTTTTTTTTGAAAAAACAAGTTTTACTAGAATAATTTTTCAAAAATGCCGTTTTTTTCATAAGGTTTTTAATAAAAAATGCAACTTGTGTTGTTTTTTTGTTTTCCTATTTTTCCTTTTTTTCTGTTTTTGAAGTTTTTTGTGTAAAATTTTTATTTTAATTAATTTTTTTTTGAAAAATAAATGTTTTACAAGAACAATTTTTCTTTCAAAAATGCCGTTTTTTACATAAGGTTTTTAACAAAAAATGCAATTTTTGTTGTACTTTGTTTTTCTATTTTTCAGTTTTTGAAATTTTTATGTACAATTTTTAATTGAATTATTTTTTAAAAACAAACTTTGTTTTACTAAAACATTTCTTTTTTCAAAAATGCCGTTTTAAATAATGATTTTAACAAAAAATGTAAAGTTTGATAATTTTTTTTTCTGTTATTCTTTTTTTCAGTTTTTGAAGTTTTTTATGTAAAAATTTTCTGTTTAAATATTTATTTTAAAGAATAATGTTCTACTAGAATATTTTTTCTTTCAAAAATGTCGTTTTTTACATAAGGTTTTCAGCAAAAAATGCAATTTTTGTTGTATTTTGTTTTTCTATTTTTCAGTTTTTGAATTTTTTATGTACAATTTTTAGTTGAGTTATTTTTTAAAAAAAACTTTGTTTTACTAAAACATTTCTTTTTTCAGAAATGCCGTTTTTACATAATGTTTTTAACAAAAAATGTAAAATTTGATAATTTTTATTTTTCTGTTATTCTATTTTTCAGTTTTTGACTTTTTTTAATGTAAAATTTCTAATTGAATTATTTTAACAAAAATGTAGTTTTACTAAAACAATTTTTTTTCAAAAAAGCCGTTTTTTGCATAATGTTTTTAACAAAAAATATAAAATTTTGATGTTTTTTATCTTTCTGTTATTCCATTTTTCAGTTTTTGAAGTTTTTTTCATGTAGAATTTTCAATTTAATTATTTATTTTAAAATTAGAATATTGTTCGAGAATAGTTTTCCTTTCAAAAATGTCGTTTTTTACATAAGAATTTAATCAAAAAATACAACTTGTGTTGTTTTTTCCTTTTTATATTTTTCCTTTTTTCAGTTTTTGAACTTTTTTATGTAAAATTTTAAACATAATTAACTTTTTTATGAAAAAACAAGTTTTGCTAGAATAATTTTTCAAAAATGCCGTTTTTTACATAAGGTTTTAAAGAAAAAAACAACTTGTGTTGTTTTTTCTTTTTCCATTTTTCCTTTTTTCAGTTTTTGAACTTCTTAATGTAAAGTTTTAAACATAATTGACTTTTTTTTTTGAAAAAACAAGTTTTAATAGAATAATTTTTCAAAAATTCCGTTTTTTACATAAGGTTTTTAATAAAAAATGCTACTTGTGTTGTTTTCTTGTTTTTCTATTCTTCCTTTTTTCTGTTTTGGAAGTTTTTTGTGTAAAATTTTTATTTTAATTAATTTTATTTTTGAAACATAAATGTTTTACTAGAACAATCTTTCTTTCAAAAATGCCGTTTTTTACATAAGGTTTTTAACAAAAAATGCAATTTTTGTTGTATTTTGTTTTTCTATTTTTCAGTTATTGAATTTTTTATGTACAATTTTTAATTGAATTATTTTTTTAAAAAAAACTTTGTTTTACTAAAACATTTCTTTTTTTAAAAATGCCGTTTTTACATAATGTTTTTAACAAAAAATGTAAAATTTGATAATTTTTGTTTTTCTGTTATTCTATTTTTCAGTTTTTGACTTTTTTTAATGTAAAATTTCTAATTAAATTATTTTAACAAAAATGTACTTTTACTAAAACATTTTTTTTTTTCAAAAAAGCCGTTTTTTGCATAATGTTTTTAACAAAAAATGTAAATTTTGATGTTTTTTATCTTTCTATTATTCCATTTTTCAGTTTTTGAAGTTTTTTCATGTAAAATTTTCAATTTAAATATTTTTTCAAAAAGAGAATATTTTTCGAGAATAGTTTTCCTTTCAAAAATGTCGTTTTTTACATAAGGTTTTAAAGGAAAAATACAACTTGTGTTGTTTTTTTCTTTTTCTATTTTCCTTTTTTCAGTTTTTGAACTTTTTTATGTAAAATTTTAAACATAATTAATTTTTTTTGAAAAAACAAGTTTTACTAGAATAATTTTTCAAAAATATCGTTTTTTACATAAGGTTTTTAATAAAAAATGCTACTTGTGTTGTTTTCTTGTTTTTCTATTTTTCCTTTTTTCTGTTTTTGAAGTTTTTTGTGTAAAATTTTTAGTTTAATTAATTTTTTTTTGAAAAATAAATGTTTTACTAGAACAATCTGTCTTTCAAAAATGCCGTTTTTTACATAAGGTTTTTGACAAAAAATATAAAATTTTGATGTTTTTTATCTTTCTGTTATTCCATTTTTCAGTTTTTGAAGTGTTTTTCATGTAGAATTTTCAATTTAATTATTTATTTTAAAAATAGAATATTTTTCGAGAATAGTTTTCCTTTCAAAAATGTCGTTTTTTACATAAAAATTTAATCAAAAAATACAACTTGTGTTGTTTTTTTCTTTTTCTATTTTTCCTTTTTTCAGTTTTTGAACTTTTTTATGTAAAATTTTAAACATAATTGATTTTTTTTGAAAAAACAAGTTTTACTAGAATAATTTTTCAAAAATATCGTTTTTTACATAAGGTTTTTAATAAAAAATGCTACTTGTGTTGTTTTCTTGTTTTTCTATTTTTCCTTTTTTCTGTTTTTGAAGTTTTTTGTGTAAAATTTTTAGTTTAATTAATTTTTTTTTGAAAAATAAATGTTTTACTAGAACAATCTGTCTTTCAAAAATGCCGTTTTTTACATAAGGTTTTTGACAAAAAATATAAAATTTTGATGTTTTTTATCTTTCTGTTATTCCATTTTTCAGTTTTTGAAGTGTTTTTCATGTAGAATTTTCAATTTAATTATTTATTTTAAAAATAGAATATTTTTCGAGAATAGTTTTCCTTTCAAAAATGTCGTTTTTTACATAAAAATTTAATCAAAAAATACAACTTGTGTTGTTTTTTTCTTTTTCTATTTTTCCTTTTTTCAGTTTTTGAACTTTTTTATGTAAAATTTTAAACATAATTGATTTTTTTTGAAAAAACAAGTTTTACTAGAATAATTTTTCAAAAATATCGTTTTTTACATAAGGTTTTTAATAAAAAATGCTACTTGTGTTGTTTTCTTGTTTTTCTATTTTTCCTTTTTTCTGTTTTTGAAGTTTTTTGTGTAAAATTTTTAGTTTAATTAATTGTTTTTTGAAAAATAAATGTTTTACTAGAACAATCTGTCTTTCAAAAATGCCGTTTTTTACATAAGGTTTTTACAAAAAATGCAATTTTTGTTGTATTTTGTTTCTCTATTTTTCAGTTTTTGAATTTTTTATGTACAATTTTTCATTGAATTATTTTTTAAAAACAACTTTGTTTTACTAAAACGTTTCTTTTTTCAAAAATGCCGTTTTTACATAATGTTTTTAACAAAAAATGTAAAATTTGATAATTTTTATTTTTCTGTTATTCTTGTTTTCAGTTTTTCAAGTTTTTTATCTGAAAATTTTCAGTTTAATTATTTATTTTAAAGAATAATGTTCTAATAAAGTATTTTTTCTTTCAAAAATGTCGTTTTTTACATAAGGTTTTCAGCAAAAAATGCAATTTTTGTTTTTTTTTGATTTTTAATTTTCCTTTTTTTTAAGTTTTTGAAGTTTTTTCTTTTAAAATTTTTATTTAATTATTTTTTTGAAAAAATATTGTGTTACTAAAACAATTTTTTCTCAAATGTCGTTTTTTACATAATGTTCTTAACAAAAAATGTTAAGTTTTGATCATTTTTCTTATAATATTTCCATTTTTCATCTCTTGAATTTTTTTTGCAATTTTTTTAGCGAAGTCGAAAATTGTGAAAAATCAATTTATTACATTTTTTACAAAAATAAATTATCTATTACAACTATTATGATTTGATGACAATCTTTTTTCTTTTATTTTTTCACTTTAAACAGTTACATTTTTATTAATATCATATTTTTCTTAAAAAATTCCGATTTGCTCGTCGTCTCATGACAAACATACTTCAGAGTAAACCCCGGAGTACCGTTGTCGCCTGGTGACAATTACTGACTCCAAGCATCCCTAGCGTTCATCTCTGGATGTTGTTCGGAAATAAAGAATCATTGATCGAGGCTCTGCCGCGAGGCGCGCTATGCAGGCCCAACGATCTTTTATTTCCGAACAACATCCAGAGATGCACACTAGGGATGCTTGAAGTCAGTACATGTCACCAGGCGACAACGGTACCCCGGGGTTTACTCTGAAGTATGTTTGTCATGGGACGATGAGTGAATTGAAATTTCTTAAGAAAAATATGATATTAATAAAAATGTAATTGTTTAAAATGAAAACATAAAAGAAAAAAGATTGTCATCAAAAGCTTGATTTGTTATAGATTTCCGCTGGTTTTATCAATAAGTGTAATAATTTGTAATAAATAGTTGTAATAGATAATTGATTTTTGTTATAATTGTATTAAATTGATTTTTTACAATTTTCGACTTCGCTAAAAAAATTGCAAAAAAACTTCAAGAGCTGAAAAATGGAAATATAATAAGAAAAAACATCAAAACTTACATTTTTTTTATTGAAAACATTATTTAAAAACGGCATTTTTGAAAAAACATGTTTTAGTAAAACAAAGTTTTTTTTTAAAAATAATTCAATTAAAAATTGTACATAAAAAAATTCAAAAACTGAAAAATAGAAAAACAAAAAACAAAAAAATTGCATTTTTTGTTAAAAACCTTATGTAACAAACGCCATTTTTGAAAGAAAAATTGTTCTAGTAAAACATTTATTTTTCAAAAATAAAATTAATTAAATTAAAAATTTTACAAAAAAAAACTTCAAAAACAGAAAAAAGGAAAAATATAAAAACAAAAAAAACAACACAAGTTGCATTTTTTATAAAATACCTTATGTAAAAAATTGCATTTTTGAAAAATTATTCTAGTAAAACTAGTTTTTTCAAAAAAAAATTAATTATGTTTAAAATTTTACATAAAAAAGTTCAAAAACTGAAAAAAAGGAAAAACAGAAAAAGAAAAAAAACAACACAAGTTGTATTTTTTGTTTAAAACCTTATGTAAAAACGACATTTTTGAAAGAAAAACTATTCTCGAAAAATATTCTTTTTTAAAAAAATTATTAAACTGAAAATTTTACATGAAAAAAAACTTCAAAAACTGAACAATGGAATAACAGAAAGATAGAAAACATCAAATTTTAAGTTTTTTGCTAAAAACATTATGCAAAAAACGGCTTGTTGAAAAAAAATGTTTTAGTAAAACAACATTTTTGTTAAAATAATTTAATTAGAAATTTTACATTAAAAAAGACAAAAACTGAAAAATAGAAAAACAGAAAAAAATAACAACAAAAATTGCATTTTCTGTGAAAAAAACTTATGTAAAAAATGGCATTTTTGAAAGAAAAATTATTCTATTAAAACATTTTTTTTTCAAAAAATTAATTTAAATAAAAATTTTACATAAAAAAGTTCAAAAACAGAAAATAAGGAAAAATAGAAAATTAAAAAACAACACAGGTTGCATTTTTTGTTAAAAACCTTATGTAAAAAACGGCATTTTTGAAAGAAAAATTATTCTGGTAAAACATAATTAAATTGAAAATTTTACATGAAAAAAACTTCAAAAACTGAAAAATGGTCAAACATAAAAATAAAAAACATCAAGATTTACATTTTTGTTAAAAACACTATAAAAAAACTGCAATTTTCAAAAAAAAATTATATTTTTCGTAAAAAAGACGTTCATTTCAAAAAAAAATAATTCAATTCAAAACTTCACATCAAAAAAATTCAAAAACTGAAAAATAGAAAAACAAAAAAACAAAAAAATTGCATTTTTTTGTTAAAAACCTTATGTAACAAACGCCTTTTTTGAAAGAAAAATTGTTCTAGTAAAACATTTATTTTTCAAAAATAAAATTAATTAAATTAAAAATTTTACAAAAAAAAAACTTCAAAAACAGAAAAAAAGAAAAATATAAAAACAAAAAAACAACACAAGTTGCATTTTTTATTAAATACCTTATGTAAAAAATTGCATTTTTGAAAAATTATTCTAGTAAAACTAGTTTTTTCAAAAAAAAATTAATTATGTTTAAAATTTTACATAAAAAAGTTCAAAAACTGAAAAAAGGAAAATAGAAAAAGAAAAAAAACAACACAAGTTGTATTTTTTCTTTAAAACCTTATGTAAAAAACGACATTTTTGAAAGAAAAACTATTCTCGAAAAATATTCTTTTTTAAAAAAAATCATTAAACTGAAAATTTTACATGAAAAAAAACTTCAAAAACTGAACAATGGAATAACAGAAAGATAAAAAACATCAAATTTTAAGTTTTTTGCTAAAAACATTATGCAAAAAACGGCTTTTTGAAAAAATAATGTTTTAGTAAAACTACTTTTTTTCTTAAAATAATTTAATTAGAAATTTTACATTAAAAAAGTCAAAAACTGAAAAAAAGAAAAACAGAAAAAAAATAACAACAAAAATTGCATTTTCTGTGAAAAAAACTTATGTAAAAAATGGCATTTTTGAAAGAAAAATTATTCTATTAAAACATTTTTTTTTCAAAAAAATTAATTTAAATAAAATTATTACATAAAAAAGTTCAAAAACAGAAAATAAGGAAAAATAGAAAATTAAAAAACAACACAGGTTGCATTTTTTGTTAGAAACCTTATGTAAAAAACGGCATTTTTGAAAGAAAAATTATTCTGGTAAAACATAATTAAATTGAAAATTTTACATGAAAAAAACTTCAAAAACTGAAAAATGGTCAAACAGAAAAATAAAAAACATCAAGATTTACATTTTTGTTAAAAACATTATAAAAAAAACTGCAATTTTCAAAAAGAAATTATATTTTTCGTAAAAAAGACGTTCATTTCAAAAAAAAATAATTCAATTCAAAACTTCACATCAAAAAACTTCAAAAACTGACAAATGGGAAAATGAAAAAAAAGCTTCTGTAAAAAAACGACTTTTTAAAAAAAATAGAGAGTAAAAAAAAATTTTTTTCAAAACAGTAAAAAAATTATGCACAAGGTTTTCATCTTTTTTAAAAAAAAATGTTGTAAATTCTAAACTTAACCATTTGTATGAGTATCTACATCTAAAAATTCTTTGCCAAAAGTTCTTCTTTAAAAGGGACAGGTATTCTATTATCAAAGGCAGCACGCTTATTGCAACATTCTCGTGGGAAAAATGGTGGAGTTTGCTTTAAAATAATCACTGCAATCGCTTTGCATCATCCACTATCAGCTGCCGGGATGTATTGCAGATGCCAAAACCCCGCATTTTTGAAAAAACAGATATTACAAAAACAAGCCTTTTTTGTTGTTAACCGCCACTTTTGAAAAAAAAACAGAATTTACAAAAACAAGCATTTTCTGACATATATTTTAATTCAAAATTGAATTCTAAATAAAAGTTGATTTCGAAAATGAAATTTTAAAACTCAAATAAATTATAGTATCAAATTATCAATTCAAAAACATACATGAAACTCAGCTTTTTCTGAGTGTAAAAACAGAATATTACAAATTAACCAGTCAATTAGTCATCTCTGAAGATACTAGTTTTAGATCTGAAATTATACCGGAAAAATAAACAAATAATCAGTCAAAGAAATAAGTTCTCAGCCTGCCAGTTTAGTTATTATACAACTCAGCAGCTCGTCTCAATTTGCGAGATGAAGGACACATTTTGTCTTCGTTTTCATCACCAGCTGGGTTTTTATTTCCCTCTCTTTCAGGTTTATTGACAGCAGGAGCCCTTTTCTTGACAGTCTTTTTTGTACAAGACGCTGGTTGCTCAGATTTGATGGAAGTTTTTTCAGATATTTTTTCATTTACTTCATTAGGTAAAAAATGATCTTGGTAATCTGTATAATCATTGACTACAGTACTAAGCATGATTCTGGCTGACTTGAATGAAGTATTTTCAACAGTCGATGCTCCTTGTACTTCCTTCATTGTATCTTGTCCAGTCTCGGTAGAAAAACACGAAAAGTAGACTGCCTTGTCAGATTTTTTGTTGTCTAACTTGGGATTAAGTGCGCTCTCTTCTTCGATACTTGCAATAATACTCTCTGTCAATGTATCATTTTCCCACTCGTCACAATCCCCGATCAGGTTTCTGCTCCTGCAAATTGTCATACTCGTCAGACACACACCAGAGAAATTTAAGTTCTCTTTCCTCCTCAAAAAATCCCAATTGATTTTCATACATTGGTCTATAGGACAACTCATAATCACAGAATTGTGCACGGACCGATCTGCTGAGTTCCATGTTGTCTGAGATTTGTAAAGTTTTGTTTTCGATGTGGTTCTTGTAGAAGTCTACAGTTGTCTGTTTGTATGGAACAGAGACTTCTGGCAAAATCTCGATTGCAATCTCGATTGAAGGCCAGAAGCTGCCTCGGAATTGAGAAAGGAGGATCAGCTACCCAGCCGAAGCACATCTTCCTCTCCCTTATAATTGCTACATCCTCATTGAAATCGGGGAAGAAGTGGGCCTTAAGATTTTCGTTCAATTTCACAGATTTGATATTCATTATTCCAGGCCTTTTTGGGTGAAGACGGTTGAACTCCTAAAAGAACTGAAATTACAGATATTCCAAAATCTTTCTCTCTGAAGCATTATTATGCTATTTGCGAATTCATACGATGATTATAATAGCCCTTTATTCGTTTCTTCTGGTCTGCTTTCATATTTTATTACAGAGGTGTTTTACCCGGAATTGGAAATAGGAAGATGTAATAGAGATGAAGAATGTCCACTGAAAAGTTTATAACTGACAACTTAGGTTTGTAGGAAAAGAAGATTCAAATTGTCTCCGAAAAAGAATGAAAAAGCTACCTAGCTCGGTTGTTGAAGAGAAGGAAAATAAGCACAAGGAGTTGAATTTTTGTTTGTACACTACAATAAAAACGACATCATTATGGCGCAATAGTGACGTAATTATTACATTATTATTATTAGGACCTCGATCTAGATCACGTGAGCTGTGTATATTTTGATAAAGTAAGAATAATATTGTAAGTAGTAAGGATTATTTTTTGTTCACATGAGTTCAGTGACCCCATACAATACCTAGGTTTCCCTAATTGTAGCAGTCATATGATGTAGCTGGACTAAATTTTGTTCCAAAGAGGTCAGTTGCATTCCTACAAAGATGACATCTCCTATTTGTTGTAATTGTCAAGATTGTAGGACCTAATTGTTAAATTACTATGATTAAACTGATCCATTTAATGGCTAATTTTTGACAATAGTTAAAAATTCGTGACAAATTTCTGCTCATTAAACCTATATCGATCAACTGAGAAGATTGGTCTTTACAGAATACGATATCAAAATTTGATGTTTGTAAGGTCACTAAATAATTGGATTGTTAGGAAGAATTTAGAGAATTACAGATGATGGCAATTTTGTCCAATTTTTGATATATTTTAGATAAGTATTTGATACATTTTTGTTATTTTGCTTAGAATTTGGTTTTTTTTGATCAATAATAAAAATTGGTTAGAATTTGTTTTCTTTGACATGATTTAACTACTTTGTGTAAAAAATGTGTATTTTTGGCGAGATTTGTGTTTTTTTTGTGTGCCATTATTGCGACATTTTTGCTAGAACTGGGTTTTTTGGCAGGAATTAAGTATTTCTGGTAAAATGTAGTAGATTTTGGTAAGAATGGGGTATTCATTGCTCTGAGTTTTGTATTTCTGGACTAGAAACGGACATTTTTTTGGCTAGAATTGTTTTTTGTTTGGCAAGAGTTGGGTTTTTTTTGGTAAAATTTGGGTGTTTTCGGCAATAATTGGATGTTTTGTGTCAAAAATTTGGTGTTTTTTTTACCATGAACTGGGCTCTGTTGTCAGTAGTTGGGTCTTTTTGGTAATAATGGGATGTTTTTTCTCACGAATTGGGAATTTTTTGCTAAGTACTGGGTAATTACTGGCAATATTTGTGTAACTTTTGGCAATAATAGGATATTTTTTGGAAAAAATAGGTTTTTTTAGCAGAAATTGGGTACATTTTGTCAAGAATTGAGTATTTTTTGGCAAAAATTGGATGGTTTTGCGAAAAATTGGGTATTTTTGCGATGAATTGGGTGTTCTTGCTAAGAATTGGGTAATTTCTGCCAAGAATTGTGTAATTTTCGGCAAAAATTAGTTATTTTTTGACAAGAATTGAGTATTTTTTGCCAAGAATTAGGAACTTTTTTGCAATAATTGGGTAATTTTTGGTAATAACTGGGTATTTTTCGACAGGAATTGGGTATTTTTGCAAGAATTGGGTATTTTTTGCCAATAATTGGGTATTTTTGGCAAAAAATGGGTGTTTTTTTCAAGAGTTGGGTATTTTTTGACAAAAACTTTTCTTCGGATTCATGTTTCAGAATCTAAAACTTCGAGTAAACTTGTCCTCTCTTTATAACTTATATTTTATGCCAACTGCATTCTGCGTTAAAAATTACAATATAAAGATGTACTGTAACACAAAATTCCAAAAAAAATGTGAGGTTTCAGGTTTCAGAATCTAAAACTTCGAAAAATACAAACTTGTCCTCTTTTCACGATTTTCATTTTGTATCCATTGAATTTTGCGTTAAAAATTATGCCTTAAGATGTACTGTAACACACAATTCTAAAAAAAATAGTTTGAGGTTTCAGGTTTCAGAAGCTGAAACTTCGCAAAAAACCCAAAAATTGTAACTTCTCAGGGTCAAAGAAATCACTATCAAATGCTTTGTTTGAAAACAACATATAGAGAGTTGATATAGCATACCATTCTTGAAGAAAGTATTTTGTATTTTGAGCTTTGAGAAACTAAAACTACAAAAAAAACAAACCTATAATCTATAGTTGACCGTGAAATTACCACCACTGAATTCCACTTCGAAAAATACCCTCTAAAGTTGTACTGTAACATATATTTTCGGCAAAATAAATTAGTTTGAGGTTTCAGAATCTGAAACTGTGAAAAATTAAAAAATTTTCAGTGACGGTTTTCTGTGTTTTAGTATTTTTCATTGAAATATGAGTTAAAAAATTTTAATCGATTATTTGAACAGCATTATCTGAAAGAGTTTGTTCATGTATTCTGGTTTTTGAAACTGAAACTACTGAGAAATAAACCAGAAACTACGAAAACAAACTGCCAAAAAGTCTTTCATACTTTCACATCATCAGGAGTAAAAAAAAAACTTTTAAAAAGTGCAATTTTCAAAATTTTTATTTACAAGAAGTTTTTGTGAAAAATTTCTGATAATTTGAAATTATTCGAAACAAAACTTCATTAAAATCCAAACTTTAGCAAAATTTTGATAATTGAAAAAGTTATGCGTAAAAAAGTTTGTGAAAGAAAAAATTCTGCAGATATATTTTATTAAGTAGATAAGATTATCTGAAGTGCATTAGAGCAGAAAACTGGATGCATTTCCCTTGGGGCAATTAAGATAATTACTCCTGGGTAATTTTGATAAGATGACAGGTCTATTGTTTTCTCTCTTTTTTGGGTACGTCTTTGGAAAATTGATGAAAAAAGGCTATGCGTAATCGTTGTACATAGGTACGTCCTTTTACCCCCCACCACTCTTGCTCACATACTACTACTGCGGTGGAGTATTAGAACTGCTGTCCGACAGGACATATAGCCAACAATAAAAAAGTCAATTTAGCCGAAATGAAACTATCCGCAAACATGCAGACAGCTGCGTTAGGCTAAAAAAATCAGATAAAAAAGCTCTAGTTGGCCCAATTCATATGACATGGTTATTATTCATAGATATAATATAGCCAGTAATCATAAAAAGTAATGCAGAATCTTCAAATTTTCCCGGTTATTTTTCCCTATAAATTCCCCAAGATTTCCTTTAGAAGGGTTGCGGAAAATTATATTACGAGTAAACCATATAAAAACTGAAAACTGGTGTTTTTGTGTTCCAATCCGGATGATCTTGTTCATAGGAATAGCCAGCCAGAGATCTGGATTACATCAGTTACTGGGATATGAAGCAAAACAATCTTGTAAACTATGTATATTATGGTTCCAGAAAAATAGAAAAATCGGATAATTTAAATCCGGTAATTTTCTGCTAATATTGTCGTCGGAAAGAAGTGAAAACTGTCAAAAAATGTGAAAACCAAGGAAGCGATTCTGCATAGGTAGAGAAAAATTTTAGCGAAAAAATGGGATTAGACGCCAGCCAAACTCGCCGTTAAGAAAAAGATTCCAAGGACAAAATGCTGGTTAAGTAAAAAGAGATGACTGTCGAACAATAGTTCAAAGCAAACTGCGGTGGAGGAGCTGAAAATGAATTACTCTACACATGCATTTTCAAGATTTTTGATGAGACAACCCAAAAATTTGCTCCAACAAAATAGCTTGCTCTAAAGCTTGAATCAAAAAAATATTGTTTTCATCCTCCAACTTTTTTTGCCGGTTAGCCAGATTTTTGTCCCACCAATTGATAACTTATTCAGATATAAAAATGAGAGTGACGAGAGGACGGAAATAGAGGACGGGTGGTATTGCTAGCGGAAAAGATATAGATTTTCAAGAATTGAATCCTATCCTTCTTAAGAAAAAAAACTTTAAAAGATCGGGTGTTACATGGATCTATCAGTCCAGGGTTTCTGAGCTGAGATTGTAGGTCAAAATGACTGATAAAAGATATGCAGGGAGAATCAATATTCTAGTACATCACGGTATTGCAATTTATGCTAATCCAAATGTTAATTCTACTATGTAGTATTCGTCAATCGAGTTACTTTAACTGTCTTGAAAAAAATCAAACCAATTGAACTTCTGATATGTTAGATATAAATAACCAGAAATTTCAAAACATGATCTCTTCATGGACAGCGGAATATGTGAACCACTAACTATTTGAACCAGATCGAACTAGATAAACATTGCTGCACAACTGTACGAAGGTGATAAATATACTCGGAAAACAATGCTGATCAATGCTTGCATAAGGACGGGTTTTTATTTGAAGTGCTATATGAGCTTTTCTCTTCTTTTACACAATCGTCTTTGATATTTTAGATTAATCTTTCAGCGACATCAATGCCTCTGCAATCGTTTGCCGTAGATTCAAGGATATCCACCTTAAGATCTTGATACCCCATGACTTCCAATTTTTTTAAGAAAAAAATTTAGTTTGTTTGGACAATAGGCTTTGTACAAGTTTCCGGAATATGATATCTAGAAAACATGTCATTACAAGCAATAAATTATTGTTTTTCTTTTTTACAGAGAATCGTTGAAATCAATTTGAATTTATTGATTTGATACTGTATTCTTCTCTAGGTATAAATTTTTTACAGGAAGTAATGGTTATAACTTGTCATCATTTTGGTTACACTAAAGGTGCCCTAGTGAGCGTACAGGGATGTCAAAATGCGTATGAATGTCTCGGTAAGGACATTTGGCTAAGTAATTCTCTTGTCCGCATGTGTTCATCCATCTTTTACGTTAGGCAAGCTTCAGCATATTTGATGGTTGAAGCAGTTAGGAACTGTCCATTAAAGTCACTCTAATCCATTATTCAATGATCGATGTTCGAGTAATGCGTTCGGCCGAAGAATTGATTTGGGGTGTTTCTCATAAAGTTAGGAATCGATAGACTTAGGGGTGTTTCATGATCAGCAGATATTGCAAAGCTCAGTTTATATCTGGAGTTCGCTTCTTGTTTTGCGGTTCGTGCAGTGGTGACTGAGATTCTTTTTGAAGAGTTTTTGTTGAATCCTGATGGGCTGTGGGAGTAGGTGTAATTTTTTTTTCCAATTTTAGAGTGGTATTTTCAGTTGCTCATTAGCCTTAATTTTCTAAGTTTTCCAAAAAAATCTTGTTTTTAAAGCATGTTTGTTTTGTTTTGTTTTGTTTGTTTTTTAATGCATGCATTGTTTTGTTTTAAATTTAAAAGCTTGTTGGTCGAGTAAATTCAAAACTGAGTTTTGAGGTACGATTGAGCCTTTTTAAATTGTGTCTGGTGGTATAATTGAAATATACTGTGGTAACGATATTTCGAAAGGCTTATTCAAATTATTCACATTGACAGTAGAAGCATTTGTGAAGTGAATGGAGTTACGGTATTAATTGCTCTTTGAATTTCTGTTTGGAATTAAAATGACCGAAGATAGTTGTTTAGATTGTTATAGTAGGAGAGGGCCGTCTCCGACTACTGCTTGAAATGAATGGCAGCTTTTAGATGTTTTTGTGACGATGAAACCGTTGTCATGTGATGATACAAGTTTGGCTTTTGTTAACAGCCGAGGGGTAAAAAATCAACTAAACTCTATTTAGCAACCGGTAACTAATCAATGGCAAAACCATAGGGTGCACACGGTCAATCCATCTCGTTAGTCAACTATTGCTGAACATTGGATCAAATAACCCTGAGAGCTCAAAGATAAGAACGGTGTTCGGTCATAACCTGAAAATTTATGCGCTAAATATAAATTCAATACTTGAATTGTCACACGAAACATTTCTACCCGGAGCTAACTAATCCCTATTTTCAGGACTGAAACAGACTATTTCCCATTATGTTTTTTGGCCTTACCAGAGTTCTGATCATGACATTTAATGGGATGTACATTCTGGGGCTCCTGCTCGATATTCTGTATAGGATGATTTATACACGGCTCTTATTCTGCATAGCATGATTTATACACGGCTCATATTCTGTGTAGCGTGATTTATACACGGCTCATATTCTGTGTAGCATGATTTATACACGGCTCACTTTCTGTGTAGCATGATTTATACACGGCTCACTTTCTGTGTAGCATGATTTATACACGGCTGCCTAGAATGACTAATTTGCGAATACTCATTTACACAAGCGATGCGGCGTGCATTATTTCGCGCGCTTTGTTTGAAGTGCGGCAATTATCTGAGGCTCCAATTTCTTGAAGAAAACTTAAATGTCTATAAGCAATTAATTCAAGAAAAGAAGTTTACATGCATGATCGAGGACTAAAAGAAAAGTAAAATATAATAAAAACATTTTAAAATGACAAATAATACACACAGTAAACGACATTTCAATCCTCCATTATTAAATAACTATAAAACAGGTCGTCAAATGGGTCATCGCCGGGTCGTCAAAATGAATAATATACAAATTAATTAAAGCGCATTAATTAAAACACTAAATTAATGCTCAATTTGAGTTTGAATTTTAGTTAACAATTGCCTGTTTCGGGATCAGCAACGGAAGCTCATGAGGTCAACTGCTGGCAGAATCATAACCCGCCGTTCACCCATACCCTCCGTGGGCTATTCACGCCATGTAAACGTGAACACCAGTACCTGCCAGCGCCAGACACCAGTGTTTGTTGTACAGACGAGTATTCTACAATTCTCCGTCTTCTGTCCTTGATGAATTTGACAACTCGTGATTCATAATTACATCAACTACATATCCAAGTCACTGAAATAAAACAAAGACCACCGAGCAAGAGAGAAATCAACGAACTATTGTACCAAAGAGCCAGAACCAAGAGAAGGAATAGAACAAACGTTTTATCTATTTTTCAACAGATACAAGCAGAACATGTCAAGTAACTGTCAAGCAAAACATGACTTTATAGATAAATCATATTCAAATAACTACCACTGAGAAACAAACTCATCAAAGACTGACAATATCATGGCAGCCATATGGCTGTAGCCTTTCCCGTACCAATCAAAATGAAATTTTTTTCGAATATGAAAATCTTCACGCTTAATTAATTTAGTGCTCTTGTGCTGAACGCCAAGTTTTTCACTAAGATAGATATTATTGTTAGCAACCAATACAGGATTCAGATCATGCCTCCTCATATTGCCCGCAAATTTCACTCTAGTGGGCCAAATAGCATTTTTGAATTGAAGAAATCTTCCTAAAATAAAATTTATTGTTCGCTGGGCAGCGTCATTGTCACCGACAATTACGAAAACGTGAGTGAAGAGTTTCGCAAAGTCAGCAAGGTCCATAAGATCAGCTACACAACGCCCCCCAACTGCATCATATTGAGCTCTAAAACAAATTTCAATTTCTTTGCAAAAAATTTTTTTCAAAAGAAACAGAAATATTTTATGAAATTACCCATAGTTTTGAAGCAATGGATCGTTCCGGATATAACTCATAGCGTCCCGCAAATTCGAGTCGCCTATGACGAGAAAGGTCATCTGCAATAAAAAAATGTAGATAAATTATTTAAACCAAACAGAAAATTTTGTAAAAGTTGACAATCCGACCAGATATCGTGCTCTAAAGTTAGCAGCTGAAAAAAATATCGGTTTAATTGTTTAGATAAAAACAAAAAAGGTGTTGAATTTTTGAAATGTGCTTTGTGAAAAGAAATTATCCACGGATAAAAAAAATAATGATTTCAAATCGAATTTTTAGCTGACAATATTGGATTTTAAAATTCATTTTAGCAATAGTTTTTGGCTGAACTAAAATGTGTGTGTGTGCGTGCGTGCTTGTGCGTGCGTGTGTGTGTGTGTGCGTGTGTGTGCGCGTGCGTGAGTGTGTGCGTGCGTGTGGGCGTGTGTGTGTGCGTGCGTGCGTCTGTGCGTGTGTGTGTATGTGTGCGTGTGTGTGTGTGTGTGCGTGCGTGCGTCTGTGCGTGTGTGTGTGTGCGTGTGTGTGTGCGTGCGTCCGTGCGTGTGTGCGTGCGTGTGTGCTTGCGTATGTGCGTGTGTGTGTGTGCGTGCGTGTGGGTGTGTGCGTGCGTGGGTGTGTGTGTGTGTGCGTGTGTGTGCGTGCGTGTGTGTGTGTGTGTGTGTGCGTGCGTGTGTGTGCGCGTCCGTGCGTGTGTGCGTGCGTGTGTGCTTGCGTGTGTGCGTGCTTGCGTATGTGCGTGTGTGTGTGCGTGCGTGTGGGTGTGTGCGTGCGTGCGTGTTTGCGTGCGTGTGTGTGTGTGCGTGTGTGTGTGTGTGAGAGAGTGTGTGTGTGTGTTCATGTGCGTGCGTGTGTGTGTGTGCGTGCGTGTGTGTGTGGGGGGGCAATTAAGCGTCCTCTGAGTATATGTGGCACGTAAGACTAAATAAAACAAATTTTGTTGTTTAGGAGCAAAACTTATTTTAGATTTGATTATGATCATTTGTAAAATTAGAGAAACATAGCCGGCAGACTGCCGGAATATCTGCCAAAGAAAAGATTCGATTGCCATAAAATTGATATAGAAACAGATACCAATAAAAAAAATCGCTAATTTACTAAAACTGGTATAAAATATTTCCGCAGAAGCCTTTATTATGGACCTTCATTACACGAGTTCCTTTGAATTTAATTTAATTTAAATTAGACGAAAATTTTGAAATTCAAATATCTTTTTATTGAGTGAGGTAAGTCCCGTATGATCATAATCTAATCACGAAAAATGAGTTTGCTAGAGATAGTGAGAAATGACGTCACGCGCACAAATGCCGTTAGTAAGAGGAAAAAGTCATCGAAAAAAATTTTACAGAAGTCTTTATCAGCTTTGTTGTGTGGACGAATGTAAAACCAAAAAAAAGCGGCAAAAAAGCGTCAGACGACAAAACAAAAAAAAACGAGAGCAACACAATATAGATCCGCTCAGCTTTTAGCTTCGCAGCTATAAAAAAAGTTGTAGACGGAAGAAAAACGCAAGCTCTGATTAACGGCAAGGCCAAGTTTTTTCTTGCCGTTAAGCTTACGAAGCAGGCGTTTCGGAGCAAAAAAGATAGCGAAACTCTCATTGGTTGTTTTTAACCGGTTCCTAATTTTGGTTTAAAATTTTTGTGCTCGCATCATAATCGCCGAGGCTGAGGATTTCCCCCGAAAACTACAGTTAAAAAATTGATAGTGTACAAACACATACACTCCTTTCTCACCGCCTATTTAAGCGTGGAACGATGTCATTCAAAAAATAACTATTTCTTTGCATGGTTTTGATATGATCTCTAGAATTGAGCCAAATCATTACAAAAATTATTGAAAAGTCTTAAGTTAAAGATTGTTTCAAGAGCAGTTCAACAAACAACTATTGCAATTTATGATGAGCTAGCCTATAATTAAACATAGCTGACAGAATGCCAGAAAATAGCCGCAATATCTGCGTAGATCTGCAATCTCAAAAAGATAGTAAAAGGAAGAAGAAAATAGAGACGAAGAAAACTAAATCTTCATTAAATGCTGAGATGTTGTTAAGAATCTGTATAACTTATTGCTGCTTCTATTAGCTGCTTTTAAATAACCTTCAATTAGAGTGAATTACACTCACTTGACCTTATCTCTTTGAATTAAAGTAAACAAGTCACTTAAAGAGTGAGGAAGTCATTTTGAGAGTGAACAAAAATTAAATTACGCGAATGAACAAAGACACTCGCTCCACTAAGCGTGAAAAATGATGTTACGCGTGGAATTCAGTTGAAATGGCATAAGCAAATGAACAAAAAGAAGATATGAAGTGGCTGTGACGTCATATGGTCGTAAAAAAACCGCCATGACGAAATAAAAAAGTTAGAATTCCTTAAACAACTTCGTAAACAATTCCGTAAACATTTCCGTAAACAACTTAGCTGGAACAATTCCGTAAACAACAAGTTATATCCTCCACAAAACTGGCTTTTTAATTAGCTATTATCTATTCCGAAGGCATCAATGGAGAGAAAACAACAGTCTTAAGTCAAAGAACGAAAAATTTTGCCAAAAACTAACATGGAAAATTAGGAAAATTCCATTTAATTTCCTGTAGTACGAGCCACACTGCAAAGCCGCACGTGAACAAAAAAATTTCGCTTGCGTAGAGAAATTTTTTCACACATCAATTTCTCGCTCTCTCAAAAACAGCGGTATGAACAAAAGCCACTCTCTTTTCGCTCCGCTCTTCACTTTTGTTCAGCACCAAAATCCCTCCAAATTTTTTCACGCGTTTCATTTCCCGCTTCAAAAATCACTCCAATAAAATTGATTTAAAAAAGGACTTCTCCAAAACTCCTCTTCGAGTCGTAAAAAAAAGACAGCGCTCAATACAATTCAAGTGTTTTAATAAAAAAACACGATATCCCCAATAATAGACGCTATCGCTTCGCGGCTATTAAAAAGATGACACACTCGATTAATTATAATCGGATTTGAGACCAATTAATTGGCAAAATTCTATTAGGATGCATAACAAGGACCGATACCCGTGCTGAAAAATATCAACACTACGCGCCCCGCACACTTTGATAGTGCTTCTGGAGGTTGACTATTAATTACCTATTGCTTCTGTAAACAAACATAAGTCTTCCTGATACCACATTTTTATCGGACACCTAATAGCCTGTTGCTCAATCTACAAAGATAGTATGAAAAAACCATATATGCTGGCATTGTATGTTTTCTACTAGTGGGGCGATCGGGCATAAAGCATGAGTGGATACATGCCCTGTTTTGTTTTTCCTGGGTGAAATAGGAGTAGCCAATTAAAAACAATCCTTATCAGATGAAAAATTTCCTCAGGATCACCGCTTAGTCCTTGCGAACGGTTTAAATTGCTAACCGTAAGTATCATAATGGGAAAATTTTGGCGGGGCTTTTGCACGCCAAATTGATGTCATTTTCTGAACCGTTAAAGCCACTATATTTCACATGAACGATTAATCTATATCCCTGCCTTTGAGACACTCTTTGCGCAATGAGTTTGCACAGTCATAATTCATAGAGAAGATAAAACTCCATTAAAACAAAGAAAATATCACGTAGATAAGTTAATATAGCTAAAGTTGGTGAACATTCCATTGCTGGGACTACAATAATGATCAACTTAAGCCTTGAGATACTTTTCTCGGGACTAGGAATGAACTCGAAAAAAATTGCCACAGCTAAACGCATAAATAGCATCAATGAATCAATGAGAGAAAGATCAACCACCAGTCCTTTAATAGACCACTAGACCTATTGGGTTATATTCGGACTGTGAATTTTTTGACACATACGGTCTAAAAGGAAAAACGTCTTGACAGCTTCAGTACACCATGTAAGTACATTTGAAACCTACTAATTTTTTCTAAAGCAGTTTTTCAGAAAACAATTGCAATTTATGATGAGCTAGCCTGTAATTAAACAAAGCTGGCATAATGCCACAAAATAGCCGCAATAGCTTTGAATATCTTCAATCTCAAAAAAAGTAAAAAGGACAGACAAAAAATCGTCTTTTCATTGAAGGCTGATATGTTATATTTTGATTAAATCTTCACCGCAACACAACACGAGGCTAAATTACTGAGCAACAGAAAAGCTCTAGATGAGCAGATTTTGTTCAAACGGTTCTGGTATATTAGTTTATTGGAATACATCCAAAACATAAATAAACCACGCGCATAGAGAAGCAAAACGTTCTCGTAATTGATGGAATGACATTAAACTTGATATTTGAGAAAGCTTTAAATTTGAGCTGAAATAAAAGAATCTTCCCAGATATAAGTCATAATTTATCGTCTAACAACGCATTCTCTTTTAGCAGTTAAAAAATGTGCTGTCGATAACCATTTAGATTAAAAATTGATATCATAAATACAAGATATACCCGGCAGATTGCCGGAAAATAGCCGCCATTGATTCCAATAAGCATGATTGGGATTGAAAGAATAGAAGATATTGAAAAAAAAAGATTTTTGTACAAAAACATTTTTTAGGTACGATTTATTTTGATGGCATTTCGTAGTTGAACATAACGTACTTCTGTTTCTTAGAGAGAGGCTACAGGAGCTACTATCAATAACAATAAGCATTAGAGATGGTAAATAAGACTTATAGGAACGACGTTCAAATAGCGGGCATCTAAAATTGGGCTTTATGGGTTTATCCCGTTTCTATTTCTGACATCCATTTTTGTACTAACTCTGTTCATTTTGAATTGCTTTGCTGAGCAACTGATGTTCAAAATCACTTTTAGCGGAATGAGAGAAGAGAGAAACTAGCCTAGAGAAGTCAAAAAGATTTCACGCAAAATGTTGAAAAAGTGGCAAAATGAGGTAAAGCAAAACATTTTTTTGTTCGATGAAGTAAATAAAAAAGGAGCGCTATAATAGCCGGCTGAGTAGCCGGCTGAGAAGATGAGGGCGGCTATTCAACAGAAATCAATTGCCATATGCAACCCGGAAAATCCTTATCGACCAAAATTTTTGTTCGGAAATCCATTTCTCACTCTTCAAAAGGAAGAGAGCAAATTTCACGCCACAAGACTACTCGTTTTTTTTTCTCCATTTCCCGTTTCGGCAAAATCAAAATCACTACCCACAATTTGACGTAAATTAGAATTTAAATGGAGCGAGAAAAGCAATTCATTCGTGAACGTTAAGTAACCTCTTCCGGTGTCTTTTTTATTCACAGCAACTCAGTTATTGTACAGTCTAACTACACTTTGACTAGTTGAACATAGCCGGCAGATTGCACCAAAATAGCCGCCGTTGACGCGCTTGATGCACATCGGGATTGAAACAGAAAAAGAAAAGAGATTAAGTGACCGGATTTTTTCTATTTTTTAGTGTCAAAAAGTGTTCTAATTCGGCGTGCAGTTTCAGTTGGATTCTAAAACTATACTTAATTCAGCTTCTGAACTGAACACTAATAAACTTAAAACCAATGTCAGCTAGTAAACACTCTATTAACTTTGTGAACCTAATTCTCAATAACTTAATGACCGGTCTTTATCGTTTCTCCCCTCTCTTTTGATTTTGCTCTTTTGACTTTGAGCGTATTCACTATATTGCGCAATTCAATGCATCAAACTCAACTGACAATAATAAAAATGAGAGGTCTTTTAAAGAGCGAGGTAAGTCAGTTATGATCAAAAAATTTATCACACGGTTCAACTTAAAACTCACCGCCAATTAGTTTAAGAAATCACGTCACAGAGACAAAAGAGCTATGAAATAGCGGAATGAAAAGGTAAACAAAATTGCTCGTTGGGAACAAAATTGCTCTTTTCAAAAATGTAAAACGAAAAAGAGCGTCAACCGGCGATACAAAAAACATAGTCCTGAAACAAATCAAAGAAATTTCATTGAAAACAGCAAAAACTAGACCTGAATTTAATTGAAAAGGAATTTGAAAAACATTTGGCAGACTTTTTGGGTGAGCGGAATGAAGGGGGATCAAGCTCCGAGGGGGGGGGGGGTTGGGTTGCGAGAGCTGGAAAGGGGATTAAGAATCTTTAGGATTAAAAACCGCTCTCCGCACCAGTAAATTATCTCCTCAAAAACAGTTAGGTAAAAAAAAACCAAGAGCAGCGCAATATAATTTCGCTCAGCTTACAGCCTCGCAGCTATAAAAAAGCATCTGAGGAGGAAATCTTGATGGCACTGTTATTCAGTGGCAGCCAGAGAGTATTACGAACCAATTTTTGCAGATT